>NW_027666430.1:0-96770 GCF_963455335.1 Martes martes | reverse complement strand
AGATCCTGAATCAAAGGACTCCAGAGCAAAGGTTTTTCTTGCCGTGCTTATTAAAGAAGACCTGGTTACACCCAGCTTTGCTTCACTCTTACGTAACATTTGATATTTAAAATAACTTATTGAGATGGCAAACAGATACGTGAAAAGATGCTCAGCATCACTCATTATCAAAGAAATGAAAATCAAAAATGAGCTATCACCTCACACCTGTCAGAATGGCTAAAGTCAACAGCACAAGAAACAACAGGTGTTGGTGAGGATGTGGAGAAAGGGGAACCCTTTTGCACAGTTGGTGGGAATGCAAACTGGTGCAGCCATGGAAAACTATATGGAAGCGCCTCAAAAATCTGTATGGAAGTACCTTAGGATGCAGTAATTGCACTACCGTGTATTTATCCAAAGAATGCAAAAGCACTAATTCAAAGGAATACACGAATCCTAATGTTTATAGCAGCACTATTTACAAAAGCCAAGATATGGAAGCACCCCAAGTGTCCATCAATTGATGAATGGATAAAGAAGATGTGGTATAGATATACCATGGAATATTATTCAACCATAAAAAAGAATGAAATCCTCCCATGTCCAATGACATGGATGGATCTATAAAATATAATGCCAAGGGAAATAAGTCTCAGAAAAAGACAGATACCATATGATTTCACTCATGTGTGGAATTCAAGAAACAAAAAAATATAAGCAACGGGGAAAGGAGAGAGAGAAAGGCAAGCCAACAAACAGACTCTTAATTATAGAGAACAAACTGATGGTTATGAGAAAGGGGTGGGGAGGGGTGTTATTGGTATAATAGGTGATGGGGATGAAGGAGTGTACTTGTCCTGATGAGCACAAGATGATGGATGAAAGAGTTGAATCACTCTATTGTACACCTGAAACTAATATAAACTCTGTTAACGAACTGGAATTTAAATAAATACTTAAAAACAGAAAAAAATAAAATAATGTGGAGTTTAACATTAGAGTTCAGAAATTATATAAGGGATCTGATAGAAATAGGATACATGGGCCACAAACACTATATAAGATTTCATTTAGGAAAGTCAGTCTTCCAAGATTAACCGAACAAACGAGTTGGGTGAGTGGTATCCTGAGAAATCAAACCTTTATTGAACACTGGAAAGGTATGGGGAATCCAGTCAGGTAGAAGAGTCCAGTGATACGATAGCAGAAATGGTACCAGGATACAATAGCTCTAGTATTTAGTGGCATTTGCAGAGTCAGTACAAATAAAGTGATAGTTTGGAACCATTCTGTATTCCTTATTACAATCATGCTCCATTTTATATTCTCTTCTCCTAGGCTTTTCTAGTAACTGTTTTAGAACTTCCTATCTCTGGGGCTTATCCACTCAATTTAGAGTAATCTATAGTTCTTTTTTTTTTTTTTTAAGATTTTATTTATTTATTTGACAGACAGAGATCACAAGTAGGCAGAGAGTCAGGCAGAGAGAGAGGGAAGCAGACTCCCCACTGAACAGAGAGCCCGATGCGGGGCTCGATCCCAGGACCCCGGAATCATGACCCGAGCCGAAGGCAGAGGCTTTAACCCACTGAGCCACCCAGGCGCCCCTCTATAGTTCTTTCTTTCATCAAACCTGACCTGAGCCTGTTTCTCAGGATTTCCTCACCTCCTTCCTGAGGGCTATTATATGATAAATTACTACGTTCTGAATATGTTAATATTTAACCCTGGTACTGGAATGGCAAACACTGTGGCAGCTTGTTTCCACATTAAGCTGCAAGGCAGATGTGCATTAGTGCCCGCTGTTTTCCAGAAGAGTTTCCTCAGGGATCTCAGAAAATTCTGCCAGCTAGAATCTCCTAGATTCTATTTAAGAAACAGTGTTGAGGGGCACCTGGGTGGCTCAGTGGATTGAAGCCTCTGTCTTTGGCTCAGGTCATGATCCCAGGGTCCTGAGATTGAGCCCCACATCTGCTCGGCAGGGAGCCTGCTTCCTCCTCTCTCTCTGCCTACTTGTGCTCTCTGTCTGTCAAATAAATAATAAATAAAATCTTAAAAAAAAAAAAAAAGAAACTGTTGAGATGTTGTAAATAAAAATGGAAAATATTTAAAGTAATTATGCAAACTGAATTTGGGTAAATGTTTAAAAGAGATAGCCAACTATCAGTGTCAGAGAAGTTTCTGTCAGCAACTTTTACTGACAGGACGAGAGACGATAAAATGCCTAACAGGCGTGGTAACACAGAGGCCTCTGTTACTCTGGCCTGCTCTGGTTTTGGCCATTTCTATCCGAGTTGATAATGTTATGGGTTTTTTTAAAACTCATTTTCTCTTTTGCCTAATTTCTTAGTTTAAATTCATATGACCTCCCCAACCACAGGAATATTCAAACATTTGGCTCACAAGAGTTCAATTTAATGGCTCAAATGATGTCACTAAAGACCTGTTTTCTTTCTACACAGCTGCACATCAGTCATCTACATTCCACAGCCTCAATCTGACATACCTAGTCCCACTCCCCTGTCCTAGTAGCAGAATGGCTATCCCAGCAATGACCCCATATACTCATACTATCCTCTGCCAGAGAAGAGCAAAAGTCATTTCTAGAAGTCTGCACACACACACACACACACACACACACACACGTGCACGTGCGCACATGGGTTTTCTTTCCCACAAGCTCCAGTAAACATCTTTGTAGTCTCACTAACTCTGAAATTTTACCCTCATCTACTCCCCGACTGTGGAGTTAACTGCATTCAAACTACATGGCTGGGAGAAGGGAGTATACGGATTCTTACAGGAAATCCAGGTTCCTATTGAGAAGGGGAAAAGGCTGCTGAGTGGGTAAGAAGAAAAGGATGACTACACCTTCTTTCTTGTCATTGTTCCTATCTTTTTTCTAGAATCTGTGTTTATTATAACTTGTGATCTTGGGTTACAGTGTGGTCATTGATCCCTCTTTTTAAGTTTTTCTTCTTGTTTTGTAAATATACTTTTAGATAAGAATTAAGGATCATTTTCATGAAATTCAAACCCACATATTTTTATTTTCTGTACGTGGGTGTGAAATTCATGAAGGAGGACATTGGTTAAACATAGTTGCCTCTCATAAATATTTTTGAATGGTATGTGGGAAACACAATTCCTTTGGTTAAAGGAAAGAGAAAAACAGGCCCCAAACTGTACAAACATCTGTAGTTAATGTTCTAGGAAAACAGTGTCCATAGTAGCCTTCAAGTTAGGGAAGGAATGTCCCTGGGCTCTAAATAGAAACTAAAGTCTTCTAGGATAAAGAAGTCAAGAACAGATGAACTAAGTGGGACCAGGCCAAGGAAAATCAGGACATAAAAATTAGGGGTAGTGTTATATCTACACTGATTTTTCTTTCTGTGTGACTTTGGTTGCCTTACTTCCTCTATTGCCTTACTTCTGGTCCTTTGGTTTATTTACTTTTTACATCCATGTGTTTTATTTCCTGTTGGAACTGCTTCTTACATGCTTCTGTCCATGATCAACCCCTTTATTTCTTATTTTTCCAGTCGATGAGAAAATATTAAGATTTAAGGTAACTTTTCAGCCCTTCCAAGTTGACCATACTGAATTTTACCTTCTTTGTTTAAGAATGTTACCCAAATGTCACTGGGGTCCCAATATTTTGAAACTAGATAAGATTGGCTGGAACCCCCAATTCCATACCCTTTGGGAGTCCACAGCTTTCTGAAATAGGTAAGCTTCTCTGGGGTATTACTGGCACCTCTGTCTGCTCTCTCTATTCTGCATTGTGTTAATTCAGATGTGAGTTCCCCCCCTTTACAGTTTTCACACAAAAATTCTACTCAGAATAACATTAATGAACTCTTTGGCATGCTCAGTAATGGACACATGATGGCATTTAAACAACCTCAAATTGATTGTAATGATGCATCCCTGTGCTTGAAATGCCCTTTTGCCACCTCCCTATGGTGGGATTCCACCAGCTCTTCCCCTCTATATCCTGAGGCTCCTTCTGCTCATTCTCTCCACACCACTACCCCATTCCCACTGCCACCCCACTGTGTTTCCTCTGGCTCTCACTTTTTGTCAAAAATGTAAGCTCCTCCCATAACTCTCTCTTCATGTAGACTAAGTGTCTGTAACCCATTCCTTTAGGGCCCTATGTCCACCCAGGTGTCTCACTGTAATTTCGTTGACAAAATAAATGAGCATTTCCTGCCCAAGCTGATTTCTGATCCTAACTATTAAGATAATGAAAGTTTTGTCTTGTCATAATGGTAATACCAACAAAAATAAAACCAACAATAATGACAGTTCCTATCTATTAGGTTCTTAATAGGTACCCAGCCCTGTGTTAAAAGCCTTGTATGCATTATTTCATTACTATTTCCAAGAAACCTTTAAAGCATCAATGTTTGAGTCTATTTTACAAGAAAACTGAGATTTATAGATACAAACATAGATCTTTCTTAACCATCATGCTAAACAATGTAAACATACTTTCCTAGTTTTATTGGTTGTTGTTATTCTACAGACTTTAACTTTCTTTTATATTGCCTTGAAAATCAAATGGAATCTTATTTCTACAACCCTATTGTTAAATCGGTAATGATTATTTTTTAAAAAATCATCTCTATGTAATCTTATGCTCAAATTGAGAAATCCTTTTGCAACATGTATCAATGACTGTCCCAAAAAATGAAGTTTCCACTTTTTTATTTGTGAATACATACATATTTACCATAAACATCATTATCTTTATCATTAATTTGCTAAATTTGAAGCCTAGTATTAGAGTCATTTATTTTTTAGATGCTCTTCAAACTGATATGGTAAACTATTGATCAACCCCCACATCGGCTTATTGTCAAACATCTAGATGCCAGGAAGTAAAACAAACAGAATGCATTCATAAAATAAGGGTATTTCTTATGTGTTAAATTAAAAAGCCCCCAAAATACTGCATTAGTGTGTTAATATTGCCCCAACAACATAATAATTAATATACTCAAAATAATAACAACAGCAAAAATAAAGACCAAGAAACAAAACCTGAAGAAAGGTGGTTCAGGTTTGCTACTAGATTATTTTATGGGTGGAAGGTTTGGCTATCTTTCAGAGAAGCTTTTCTGATCAACACCAAGCAAAAGGATAGTTATTATAGGTAACTCTTCTCCCTGTCTATTAAGAAATTGTGGAAGGACTTGTGAGTCAAGAATAATACCAACAGTGGTTTCTGAAAAGCATTTTCAAGATTCATTCATTTTGTGCAGTTCTGCGCAGGAAATAGTTGCTTAGGCAATTGAACTTGAGTTCAAATGTACACTCTTTCTTTCAACTCTCTAGGGTGAATGGCCTCTAGTAATGAACAAATGGGGGAAAAAAGAAGGAGGACTATTATACATCCAACAAGTAATAGTTTTAGCATGACTTACAGGCATTCATATATCAGGCTATGAAAACATCTGAGGTCTCACCTGGCCTGACTGGAACCTGAAGGTGAGCAAATGCCAACAGGCTTCTCTCTCTGGTCTCTGGAATCACCATCCTAATTCAGTCAGCTGAGGCTTCTGCCTTCATATGGTCTTGATCGTCAAGATACTCCATACTGCTTTCCCAATGGATCACCCATTTACCGCTAACCTTCTATGCTATCCTTTCCTCTGTGTCTTTCTGAAAACACTATGTAAAACACAAAGATAAATTCCTCTACATCCTCATGCTCCTCACAAAAAATTATTTCTTCTTCATGTCTCACCAAAAATCTGTTGTCTTGAGAATATATTCTTCCTCAGTTACCCACCTGGATACAGACTTCACTTTCTCCTGTGACCAGTGGAGCAAAAGGAGGAGTCAGCACTCTTTTACATCACTATTTTCTCTTGTACAGGGAGTGCAAATTCCTTCTTTTAATGACACTACCCCAGGATATTATGCTTTTCCTCTTCTTTTTGCTATCATTCATTGATCTCCTTGCCAACCCCCACATTCAGCATGACCTTTTGTCACTAGCCTCCTCTTCCCTCCAACTCCTGCCTCATTATTACCATAGTGTCAACATCCCTTCACCTCCTTGTTTATCCAATGACGTTCACCTTATGCAACTCCAGCCCTCCACGTTAGAGGCCACATTATGGACCTAACCACACTGGCTACCCCTCTGAAATCTTAAAACCTTCACACTTGTTTATCAGCATTTCGTTTTTGCACATCTCTCCTCTTCTGCTGCATCCATCAACTTTCCCTATTCCATTTCTTTCCCTGTCCAGACAAGACACATTGTGTATTGCTTCACCTATTCTCTTGCCAGCACCCTCACTACCACCATTAATAATAATGATGGGAATTGAAATTTTTTCCCTTTATCCTGGGTCATCTCTCTCTCCCTAATGCTCCAATGAAACAATTCCAAATATTTACCTTTCAACTTATTCCAATGAAAAGATTTCATTCATCTGCCATTCTGTTCGCAAGCATGCTGACCTTACTCCCCCTGAGTTTCTAGCGTTCTCCCAGAAAAATTGAATGGTTTTCTGTTCATATGCCAAATTCCACTTAATGCAGCTTGAGATGTTCTCACTCAGGCTTGAAGCCATCCTTGCAGTGTGAATCTGGCCTTTTCTTACAATTTGGGGTTTCCAGTATATGAAGGCCCGAATCAAGAGTCTCCACCAATATTGGATATTTTCTAGTAAGGAATTTTGGTGTGTCTTAGGGAAGTCTCACCTCTACCCTTTATAATAATTTTCATTAGCTTTCTTTCATGCTATAATGTGCTTCCAAAGAAATGCCAAACTTGAAGACACACTATAAGTACATTTTGTCTACTAATTCATTTATGGCATAGGCATTGTATTAGGGTTCTGTACAGAAACAGAACGAGTAAGAGATACATAGATAGGTAGGTAGATAGATAGGCAGATAGATAGATAGATGGATAGGATACATAGAGAAATAAATAAATAAAGGGTAACTTATCATAGGAATTGGCTTACATGCCTTTAGAGGCAAGAAGTCTCACAGTTGTGATCTGAAGCTGAAAAACCAGGAAAGTTGGTATAATTCAGTCCAAATCTGAATGAGGGAGCAAATGGTGTAAACTCCCAGTCTGACGCCTGAGAACCAGGGGACCACTGGTGTAAGTCCCTGAGTTGAAAAGCCATAGAAGCAAGAGCTTCCGTGTCTGGAGGCAGAAGAATGGATGTCCCAACTCAAGAAAAGTATGAGAACATTTGCCCTTCCTCTACTTTTTTTTTTTTTTAATCTATTCAAGCCCTTAGGGAATTAATTGATGCCCACCTACATTGGTGAAGATGACCTTCCTTACTTGGACTACCAATTCAAATTCAAATGTTAAGGTTTTCTGGGGAAAGTTTTCATAGACACACTCAGAAATACAGTTTTCCCAGCTATCTGGGAATCCCATAGCCCAGTCAAGTGGACACATAAAGCAAGCATCACAGGCATCAAGATAAAAACAAAAGATTAGGATTTCTGTGCTCTTCCCTGAACAACCATATAGTTCCTGTGGGTTTTACAGCTTGAGGTTTTTACCCAGAGTGCTGAATTATTCATCCATTTTACAGTCATTCATTTATTCATTCAATAATTGCATATTAGGTGTCAACCGTAATGAATCAGACATAGTGCCTCTAGGAGTTGTCAGGGTTTGAGTGCTAAGATCTGTAGTAGAAGTACAGACAAAGAGCACTCAGATGTCAGAGGAGAGAATGATCACTTCCAAATTAGGGATGGAAACGAGGCTTCATATAGGAATTTAGCATCTGGATTCAGTCTGAGAAACAGGATTAGGATAGGTGTCATGAGTGGATAGAAAGAGACTAGAACACAGTGGGAAACAAAAGGCACAGAGGAAGGAAGCTATGGAAGGAGGACTCATCACTGTGAGCAGGCAGATATGGGTAAAGCCAAGGGTAAGTGAAATGTTATAGGTCACAATGATTCTAAGAACTCAGTGCAAGTAGGTTGAAATTTACTACAAGATAACATTTTTCATCTCTCCACTGTTTGACAGGTGTCATCAAACAAACTGTTCTCCAATTCTTGTGGCAAGGAGTAGAATCTGGACTCATCCAATCCTCCTATCTTTTTGCACATGGCTCTTTTCTTTGAATGCTTCGTATCCTTGGAGGAAAGAAAACATATGTAAGGGCACTTGGGTGGCTCAGTTGTTAAGCGTCTGCCTTCGGCTCAGGTCGTGATCCCAGGGTCCTGATATTGAGCCCGGCATTGGGCTCCCTGCTCGGTGGGCAGCCTGCTTCTCCCACTCCCACTCCCCCTGCTTGTGTTCGCTCTCTCTGTGTGTCTCTCACTGTCAAATAAATAAATAAAATCTTAAAAAAAAAAATAGGAAGGAAGGAAGAAGGAAGGAAAAGAAAACATCTATAGCTGGGCAGAAA
Source organism: Martes martes (assembly GCF_963455335.1). Taxonomy (NCBI): domain Eukaryota; kingdom Metazoa; phylum Chordata; class Mammalia; order Carnivora; family Mustelidae; genus Martes; species Martes martes. Next base: position 88,371 of record NW_027666430.1, on the reverse strand, counting down.
CTCCTCCATTATGTTTTTGTCTTACCAAGGTTAAATATGCTTATAGAGGTAGATCATTGTCATATAAATCTTTGGGTTCTTTCCTAAATATGAACAATCCCTAGATGTATTTTTCTCAAGTAGCTTTATTCCCAGTTCCTTGTTGATTTCTCTTCTTTCCTCCTTGTTTAGAATGTTCATCCATCTTTTCCTTTCTTTCCGCTTCCTCCCTGTTTTCCTTCATTTGCTCCCCATCCATATGGATCAATCCCTAATATGAATATTCTGATGAGTCGAATAGGTCAAGCTTCTTCTCTGAAGCTCTCTTCACTGAAAAACAAACCCATCAAAATAGAACATGTTTGTTGACTCTTGTAGAGACTGGATTCTTGCAAAGGATATTGTGGGGTACCCTCAACATTTCCTCTTGTTGTGTCTACTCTGGTCTACTGGGATGACTGGCATTCACAACGTGTGGGCCTGAGATGGTTGAAAGGAAATGTTTTACGTGCAAATGGAATTTACAGGGTGTGTGGCACCCTGGATCAGTTCCCTTCCTTCAACTAAAGTGTCTTTACTTAGCTCAAATTAATGCTTTAGTCACAGACTTAAACAGAAAACAACAGAGTTTCCACTGAGGACCTCTTAGTTCACTTGTCTATCTTCTTGACAAAGTCCTTCAGTTCTTTCATTTCTAAAATTAAAAAAATAATAACAATAATAAGTATTTAAAAAATTTAAAACCTGGTTTCCTTGAGAAAAGATTAAATGAGTCTGAAGAAGCTGGGGACATTAGTTGTTGGGCTGTGTGTTCCTATAAGTTTATGACAGAACCATCTAGGTAATAGATCAGTCAGATCACTGTTAAGTGAATTCTTCTTGATACTTTGAAATTTAGAGATTGATTTAAATAAATGATTTGACCTCAGTAGACGCTCTCATTTGAAAAGGCCATGACTTCACAGAGACTTTTAATTCTTTACCATCAATAAATCATACTAATATGCAAGAACAGTAGAGAATGTTAAACAACAAGGAAAGCATAAACCGGAAATTCAAATGCAAAACGGAAAGTCTAACAGAAGAAAAGTAGTAACAGTACAGAAGTTCAACTCTTAAAGATTTCATTTGCCCTTTCTGTTCCCAGGTGCTTCAGTGAATGTAAATTTGGCAGCAGTGAACAATACATAAAATTAAATAGCTTCATATACCTAACATAAGAAAGTAGGAATAAACTATCCGGAATACCCAGTGGCTTAGTAGCAAATTGTGTTTCTCCTAGGTTCTGTCACATCCTTGCCCAATCTATGTTTTAACACTATCATATATGATCACTTAAAACCTAGTACATAAAAGGGGTTCAGTATAATTGTATTGGATGTTGCTAATAAGTGAATGAAGAATATATATCTATCCCTGTAATTTCATAATAGAGCACTTTGGTCTCTCATTTCCCGAATTCCTCCCTTCTGCTGATCTTTTTTCTACCCTATCCTAAAATGTGTTATTAGCATTCACTGCACCAACTCCAAAACTCAAATTTGAAAATAACTCAGTTTCAAACTGGCCATTCTCTGACCAGCACGTCCTTCCTTCTACAAACACTTTAACAACCCTTACTGCATTGCAGTCATTCTTTGACACCATTAAGCCCGCCTACCTGCTTATGGCCTGCCACTTTATCAGTATCCATTTTCTCCTTCATTTGCTCACATCCATGCCTACTTTAGATCTTAGACTAGAACAGAACAATCACTTCCTTTCGTGTGTCCTTACCTTCCCTGCTCACTTCTCCTCCTGGTGAAACTTTGATCCTGCTTGCATCCAATTCTCGGTCTGCTCCATTCCTTTGAACAGCTGAATGTGGCGAGAGTAAAGCCTGCCACCAATGCTGCTGAGTTTCACAGTAATTTTATGAGCACACAACTTACATGGGCCCTCAGCACTGCCCAGAAATCTTACTGCATATCCCATTCACTCCCACTCTCCAAGACAACCATGTCATAACCTTTTCCCAAACCTATACCACCTCTCACTTGCACCTCACATCTTGCCTCAAGAAATAGCAACAATGACAAAAGAACTTAGGTATCTTACGAATCTTCCAAGCTTGTTCTGAACCCACTCAGTCTAGCCTGTTTAAATGGGCAAGTTGGCCCTGCTCTCCCCTAAGGTCAGCCTTTCCTTTTCTCTGTTGGTCCTTTTTCGTTACTGTTAACTCCTTTATAGAACATTAAGTATGTACAAAAGAATACACAATTCATAAGTTTGCAGCTCAATAAGTTTTAGAAAGTGTGAAGTGGTGGATACTTGTGTATCTACCACCTAGATCTTGATATAAAAGGTCCTATTATTACAGAAGCCTCTTTGGTGTCCCTGCCCTTTTATTATCTCCATAAGAATACCCACCACCCTGACCGCTATCAACACAGATTTGTTTTGATTGTTTTTGAAGAATTATAAATTGTAAATAGAATCACACAGTTTAAAGCATTTTTATGTTGGCCTTTTAAAAAATTCAACATTATATCTGTGAGATTCATCCATCTTTGTAGAGCAAGGGTTCTTTTTTTCATTGTTTGTATCATATAACATAAATATATTACAAATTATTAATTCTACTGCTGAGGGATGTTTAGGTTATTTCTAGCTTGGAGCCATTATAAATAATGCCACTCTAAATATCTGATACATATCTCTTGGTGTACATTTGAAAGAATTTCTATTGTGCACATACCTAGGGGTGGGATTGCTCGTTCATGGATTCTGTAAATATTCTACCAGTTTTACAGAGTGGATGTACCGATTTATACTCCTGCTAACAGTGTATGAGTGTTCCAGTTGTCCACATTCTCTCCAACACTTAGTGTTGTCAGCCTTTTTCATTTTTGCCCTGCTGGTTGGAGTATAGTGTTATATCATAATATTTTTAACTTGCATTTTCTTGATGACTAGTGAGTGAGGTTATGGATTCATATGCATACCGACCATTTGGAATTTAAATATTCTCTTTTCCTGAAGTGTCTGAGTGACTATATATACATGATTTTTGTTGTTTTGTTTTTAATTGAAATTTTTATTGAGATTTTGTAGATTCACACGCAGTTCTAAAAAATCATGTATAGAGAGATCCCTTGTACAATTGCCTCAATTTCCCCCAATCCTAATATTTTACAAAACTACAGAGTATTATAACAAGCAGGATATTGACATTGATACAGTCTACAAATTTCATTTAGATGTCCCCAGTTTTACTTACACTCATTTGTGTTTGTGTATTTGCTATACCGTTTTTACCCATATAACTCTTTTAGCTACCACCACAGTTAAGATATTAAACAGTTTCAGTATCGTAAGAATCCTTCTGTTGCACTTTTATACCTCTACATGCCTCCCTATTGGTCCCCTACCCCTATGTCTAATCTTTGGCAACCATTAATTTGTTCTCCATTTCTAAAATTTTATGGATTTTTCCAATACATTCATGAACATTCCTATCTCTGCAAAATTGAAGGCCTCCTTAACCCAACCTGTGATTATATGGCTACTTCTCCCTGTTGCTCAGGGGGTGAGATTTCATAAATTTCCAAGCTGAGAACAACTTCCAAGACTCTTCCTTGTTACTCTCCTTGCTATGTGTTGCCAAAAAATGACACCACCCCAGAATACAACATTGACAATGTGTGTTTTTTGTTTAATAATTTAATGGACACATCTCTGGGGATTATGTTTAGTACTATCCTAGGGAATTGGGTGAATAGTATAGATTACATACTCCTAAGAATTCTGGGTTTCCATTTTTATGAAGCCATCCATCGGCCATCTTTCCTCCATGAGTGTTTTCATTCCTAGTAAGTGAAGTATATGCTGCTATCTGTATTCACCGCCACCCACTTTTCAGGGATAATTATTTCATTTTCCACAGCTATCTACTCTGTTATTTCTGTTAGCACCTACTTTATAAATTAATACTAGCACAAAACATCACGAAAGCATTCAATACTATTATTCTTGGTGAGGATCCCCTCCATTCTCCAACATTTTATTGGCAGAAGTAGAATATATAGGAAGAATGGACAGTGAGAGCCCATATCAGGGCCTAGTGGACACTCTTTCCTTTCAAGGAGAATATCTCCGGCTTTCCTCCTCTCTGTGGATGGTCTGGCCTTCGTTGAGTGGCACAGAGACTTAGAGATCTTAGAATTTCATTCCAGGCAGCTATTACTGCTTAGTCAAAGCAAGCATGTGAAATGACACCAGCTTCCCGTCCTGGGTCGAGGTATTGCTCCCCAGCTCTGAGATGACAATTTTTCCAACCAAACACCACAAAGTACCTCTCCCTGAGGTAACACCATGCCTCTCCCTCAGCCACTCACCCAACCCAAGCTGTTCCTTCTACCCTTAAGCTTCCTTTTTAGAAGAATCTTTACAGTGGATGACCTTGAAAGTAATTCACACTGCATTCTGTTGGTACCATCTTCCATGATCCTGGTTTCTTCTGTTCAACTTCTTTTCTGAGGTACCTTTTTGCAACTCTCCTGTATCCTTATTGACTTTCCAGGTTTGATAGTACCTGGACAAGTCCTCTTTCTGGAATTTCTTAAGCAGCTTGAAGACTTTTATAGCAAGGACTAGAAGCACCAATTTAAAATCTAAGCAGTTTAGTGACAACTCCAAATGAGCCAATTTGATAAATTATTTGAAGAAATTTCAAAAATTCAAGTGAAGGAAATTCCTTGCTCTACAAATTATTAAATGAAAACTTCTTCACAGGAAATATATAAAACATATTTGTTTTGCTTTGGTGGGGGAAGAGAAAGTAAATCCAAAACTAAAAATGTGGAGTTTTGTTTCCTCGGAAATAATCAATGATTCCACAGTAACAGAAACAGTTTGTCCTGACTGAAATAGGCAAAAACACAATTCCTCTCCAATTTCACCATTTTTTTTTTTTTTCTCTCTGTGTAACTATCTTGGTGATGCAGCGTCTAGACTTCTTGGAACAAGTGATGGAGTCTGGAATTTATTCTGTGGGTTTGAAAATGGCTATTCAGGTCTCCTTCAAACTTACATGTGAAAGTCCAGTGCTTTTAGAATATGTAAAAATAATCAAGCTGTTTACCAAAACCATAAAATTTCTCCACTCATGCCTAAACCTTGGGTTGCTACCAACAAGGAAATATCATATGTACATACTTCTTTTATCCATGTCATCTCATTGCAATGTGGTTCTCGTCAGCCATGGTATCAAAAAAATGCAAAATAATTTGTATTCATGAAAGAATGGTGGCAGATATTTTCTAGCCTTTGAGGCATACCAATAAAAGAAATTAGCTTAAAGGATATACATCCATTCTTGGTATGGTTTTAATAAGTAATCTATAGGAATTTACTAAGACAAAAGGAACGATTTCTTATATTGCAAGGCATTCTCTTAGTCTTTTGTCATTTGTTAGGTGGATAAAATAAAAGGAGTCTCTGAGGCATCCAGATCTAAACAGTGTTTGTGCAGTCTGGATTATTAAGTCTGACTGTAGTTTATCTGTGCTCTTAAGGAAATCAAACTGTGCTTGCCAAGAAAGTTCAGAGTTATTTGTCACCAATTACCTAAAGCTGGGAGTTGATCTTACACATAGCTGGAGCCATTTCCTGTAAGCATTTGCTCCGAATTTTACAAAGCTGTCACTTCTTGAGGCTTCACCCTACAATATATGTGTCTACTCCTGCAGAGTTTTATTGCAAAAGTTTATCCAGAAATAATAGTCTTACGGGGCATAAAGCTCCACAGTATTGACTTGTTTAAAATAAGCCTATTCCTAATTTTCAATATTCTCAAGCTCTGTCTATTGTCTTTTCGGTAAGGCGCGGGAAAAAAAAAAAAAAAACAGAAAGATTTTTTTTCATTAAAAGATACAGCACACTGAACTGAACTGATGTCATTTATACTATAAAATCTCTCTTGGTTCTGTTCAGAGGAGTAGCCGAAGAGTAAGTTACTTTGTAAAATAAGTGATGCATATAGGGTAGTCCTCCTGGAAGAAATTTAGGTACTGTGAGCACAAACTAAATAGAAAATCCATGGAAATGAAATGACAATAAAAATATTAACCAAAGGCATATCATTCCATGTTTCTTAATTGGATCTCCGGTTTTTCCAGTCCATTGACAACAACAACAAACCAACTTGACATCTATATTAGATGGGAACAATCAAAAGGAATGTCCTAAGACCTTATTTAATTAATTTCAAAGATAAAGGAGTAAACTGAAAAGTGTCCTCAGTCATGGGTCAGAAGAACTGAAATTTATTCCTATTACATGGGATCTTATCTCAGTCTGTAAAATGGGTGAGCCATCCTTCCTAGCTCACAGCATTGTTCTAAAGAGGAGTATGGATTTGTGCCATAAGCAGTTCAGTTTGGGCCATGTTGACAACTTCCCTGAATATCATGGGACTTGTGAAAATATACTGATTCTGGTCTACTGGACAAAATTCAGATGAGATTTTGAATTAACTCAAAGTTATTTGAAGAAGCTTAGCTAAGAATCACATAAAATGCTTTTCATTAACTACACTGCCTGAGAACTCTAGTTTGGCAAGGGTGGTCTAACAGTGAGGTTGGTGAACTAGTGAACTAGAATGAGTGTTGCTCTGAGTGACCCAGGCCATGCCCCTACTCATAGCTCACAGAAATGGCTCCTGAGGAATGCAGACAGTGGAGCTGGGACAGATCAAAGTAGTGTCCTATAGGTAAGTGCCAGGGGTATCATATTCTCATGCAAAGGATACACTCTCACTTATTAAACCCAGTTGCAAAGTTTGGAATTACTAACTTGGGAATAGAAAATACCCAAATCAATGAGGTATTCTTTTACTAGTATATTATAAATCTTGGAAAACCATGACGAGAAGGTAGAACATGAGCCCCAATAGAATCAGCTCTGGGCTTACATAAATTCATAGTTGGCAAAAATATATTCTCCTTTGTTACAAATCTACTAAGACTTTTGAGATTCAATTAGAGAAGCATTTTGCAATTTATGTTCTTTAGAGCACTAGTTCTTTCTTTTTAATTAACATATAACATATTATTATGGATCACAGGTCTGTGATTCATAAGTCTTACACAACACCCAGTGCTCACGACAGCATATACCCTCCTCAATGTCCATTACCCAGACACCACATCTTCTCACTATCCCACCCCTAGCATGTAGTTCTAAGCAAAATTAGTAGAGGCTACCAGAAGGAAAGAAGGAAGGATGAAAGGAAGGAAGGAAGGAAGGAAAGGAAGAAGGAAGTAAGTAGTCTGGTTTAATCATCTTTAAATAAGCTACTGTAAAACTTGATTTCTCAGTTTTTATTGTATGTCAATATCACACAAGAAGATACATTCTTCAGCATTTGCCATAATGCACTAGAACACAGCTCCTTTCCCAGCTGAGCTACCATTCAAAAATAATATATTATAAAGAATGCTCAGTTAAAGGATTTTTAATAACCTGTATAATATAAGAGAACTGCTTATCTGAAATGGCCAATGGACTGTTATCCCCGAAATAGAGCAGTTTTGTTAGCAAGGCAGACACCTACCGTAGAGCTCTAGATGTGGAATACTCTTTCCCAAAAGGTGTCTCTGTGTTCTGTACTTATTTGGAAAAACTGATAGCAATCAGATACCCGAGTACCTATGTCTGCTTAAAGACAAAAGGTCAATAATAAGGAGAGTTGGCAGAGTGTATGTGTAAAGGTTATACAAACAAACTATGGGGGTGGTAAAAATTAATATCCTCAGCGAGCTCAGAATTTTTAACAGCTAAGGGCATGCAAAATTTATAACTGGAAATGGAAGGCTTTCTTCTTGTAACTTTCTCTTCAGCCATTGAACAATTATTTATTGAGTATCAGGCATGGCGTGGTGTTTTGGAAGATACAGAGACGTGAAAAGTTCAGCCTCTGCCTTTAAGGAGATGACAGTCTGGACAATTTCAGTAGAAAATTGATGACTGCTCTTAGAGCACAGGGGCTAGGGCATAGAAATCTTTGGTGATTTTTTAGTATACACTGATGTAAACATCTCCAGGCCATTCAAATAGTTGCTCTTCGTCCAAGTGACAAGGTTGTTTTTATACAGATAGGAACTGAACTGAGTTGTTATTCGTGGCGCCCACTTATTAGTTCCTATATGTGGATTATAGACAACAGTTAGGTTTGTTTGATTTAGGGTTGTTTCATTAAGCCTGTCTCTATTTTTAGCAAGTAGATACAGTAAGACAGTTTTTGGTTTAGGATGGAGATTCATTTATTCCAAAGTTGCTTAATTGCTATCATCCTCCATGAATACTGAACACCACCACCACCAACTGAGGAGCTCATCTCCATTCAGATATTCCCCTTGATTGAGAACCATTATGTCGCCTGCACACTGAAAGTACAAAGATACACAAGACATAGTAATTTAGGTTTTGCATATTGATGCATGGCATTTATATTTGAACTCAGCAAATTTAGAAGAATAAAGTAGCAGAAGCTTGCAGTTTTCTATCAAAATCAGGTCTTCAACCTTCGTGAATGGAGAAAACTTGTCTTCAGTCGATGATGCTGTTTCTGACGTTTTCATGATGTTAGTCAAGTTCAGAAGCTCGGGAATACAGCTGATTCCATAGAAAATTCTATTCTTAAAGAGTAGAATGTTAAATTTGCAGGGGAGATATGCATTAGACATGGGAATATGGAATTTGGGTTATGTGGGTGAGCAAGTAATTTTCCTGGGGCTCCCTTTCTGCAATGGAAAAATGCAGCTTATTCCCAACACATGGTGTTTACTGAATACTACAACTTAGTGAAAATGGTTTAACTGTTTCATTGTCCATCCAGATGAAGAACATTTGGAGAACTAAAGGAGTTGAAAAGAAAATACTGCCAGTGACATGAATATGGAAGGGGGAAGGGCTCAAAGGAGACTTTGTCATTATTGTCATTATCTGTAATACTATTTGTTTTCCACTTAAAAAAGTGAAAGGAAAATGACAAAATGAGAACATGTGCCAATTCTGAATATTGCTACATGCATATCTCTTGCATTATTCCTCTATTTTTCTTTTTTTAAGTTAGAAAAAAAAGATTGCTAACAGTATGATGATTCATTCATTCAACAAATGATTCATTGAGAGCCTACTGTGTGATACATGCTAGCAATAAAATGAGAATTAAAAAAAAAAAACAACAACAACCAGATATCATCCCTGTCCTTATGGAATGTATGTTTTAGATGTGAAACTGCCATGTTGGGATCTAAGATAGAATGGTTACAAAGACAAAGTGTGGGAAGGAGGATGATACCATGGAGGTGGGTTGCTGTTCATGCTGAATCAGTAAGCAAAGGTCATTCTCTACTGAATAGGAACTGCCTCGTTGTTGATCAAAATGAAATGTGATAATGCCCTCGCTGTGGGCTACACATGTAAAACAGTTTCATATGATATCTACTTTTCTCGCCAGTTGCAATCTCAAGTTCACCTGCATTTTTCTTTGATTCTCTCTAGTATATGACTGCTGCCGCTCCTATGCAAGGGACCTACATTCCCCAGTACACGCCTGTGCCTCCGACAGCTGTTTCTATTGAAGTAAGTCTGTCTCTGTCTTATAGAAAGAGGTAGGGATGACACATCTCAGCTTCATGCACCGTGGTCCCCCATAACCCAGGCAATCCTTATATGTGGTCTTGGGGTTGCTCTAAAATTTGACATTTCAAGCTCACTGTATGAAAGTACGCCAACATGCCTATGTTGTGCATTGCACATGAAATAGATCAATATGCTATAAAGGTAAGAGGGGAGTATCGTTTTTATAAAGATCAGAGACCAAATAACTACCCCATCAAATGTTAACCACAAATAACTCGTAAGTAGGGCAGGAAAAAGAGTTTGCAACTATTTGAATGAGTTTGCTAGTGCCTTGTTACTCAAAAGAGTGTCCCTGGACCAGGGTCATCATCAGCATCAGTGGGAAGCTTGTTAGAAATGCAAGTCTGAGACACTACCCAGACCTACTGAATCACAATTTGCATTTTAACAAGATCCCTTGGGAATCTATCTTCACATTAGTGCACTGGTTCTCAAACATCTCTTTATATTATTTTCTGCAATTATTTAGAGAGCTTTAAAAAATATTTATGCCTGGGTCCTATCCCCAGATTCTGATTTATTTGTCTGGGGTATTGACTGGACATCAGGATTTTTAAAAGATCTCAGGTGGAAAAAAAACAAAAAACAAAAAACCTAGGTGATTCTAATATATATCAAGGATTAATAACCACTGCTTTAGTGAATGAAACTTGACAAGTTTGTGGCTTCCTATAAATTAAAAAAAAAAAAAGTTGCACCCTCTTTGCTGTGGTTACCTCAATGATGAAATCATCTTATCTTTAACGGAAGCTTTGTCCCTTTCCTTCTCTCTTTCCATTGGGCTGAATCCATCCCCAGTAAAAATCATTTTACTGGACAGAGCCAGCAAGCTACACAGAAAAGAAAGGAGCATAGAGCTATGTAGATAGTGGTAAAACACTTAGATGTGTGTATTTCTTTTTTTTTTTTAAGATTTTATTTATTTATTTGACAGACAGAGATCACAAGTAGGCAGAGAGGCAGGCAGAGAGAGAGGAGGAAGCAGGCTCCCTGCTGAGCAGAGAGCCCCATGATGTGGGGCTCGATCCCAGGACCCTGAGAGCATGACCTGAGCCGAAGGCAGAGGCTTTAACCCACTGAGCCACCCAGGCACCCCTAGACGTGTGTATTTCTGTCTAGTCCTAGCCATCATGGTTTCTTGCCACACTTGCCACACTTGCCCTTCTCCTGATGACATTTGCTGCTATGATGACAGTACATTCCTTCCCATCAGCAGGGACCCCTCTGGAGCCCATGCTATTCCTATTCCATGAGTTGGCCAGCAACTAGGGTGCTGTCACCACTCCACAGGGAGGTCTACCATGACTTGCTCAATCTCTACAACTATAGAGATTGGGGAAATCTTCACAGAGTAAATTGGATCTTACACAATGTTTGGTTTGGCATATGCCAGATGTTGGCCAGTACCAAGATTTGGGAAACACAGAAGTTTAAGAGGACACCATCATGTAATTTAGGAAACCAAAGAGGTCCAGTTTTAAATCTTTTATGTGCTCTGGACCTGCGGGCCCCAAAGAATGGGTCAGTACTGATCAAGTTTTAATTGGCTTTTCAGAATTTCAAGACTACCTGATTAAAATACATGTGGGCTTTCTTTGGTTTTGTTTGTTGACTGATGATGTATTTGACCATCAAAAAGCATCTAGATCATCAGTTAATGAATCTAGACATTCTAGGCACGTTAAGCATAGATCTCTACGACATATTTGCATTTTTCTTTGTCTACACTGACATATGGATGTACTTATCTACAGAATTTGAGTGTTCTAATGACTATAAAATAATGGGACACATTTAACAATGTGACTTATTAGAAACAATATAAATATAGTTTAAAAAGATGTCTATAGTTAAAAAGAAGTCTTTAAAGTTAGGGCACCCGGCTGGTTCAGTAGGTGGAACATGCAACTCTTGATCTCAGGGTCATGAGTTCCAGTCCACGTTGGGCATAATGATTACCCAAAAAAAAAAAAAAAGGAAAGAAAAAAAAGGAGAAGAAGAAGTCTTTCACTAAGAAAAATGGAGGTACACTTTGATAAATTGCCTTGAATTATAGAAAAAGCACCAATATATTTTCTATACAAAACACTCATTGAAAACTTACCAATATCCACACAAATAAATGCTGGTGGGACATTCAGAAAAATGCACAATACCAATTGTATATTAGGGGGAAAAAGAGAATTTTGGGATTCTAAGGAACAATTTAAGGAACGTTTAGTTAGGGACAGAGAGTTGACCAAGAAGGTTTGAAAGCTGACATCACTCTAGGTGTCCAAGGCTATGAATAAAACCAAGAGAATGTATTTAGAGAGATGCCCTCTCTAAGCCTCCCACCTGCCAAATAAAACCATGCGTGCCCTTCTCAGAAGCAAACATCTCTCCCTAATGATGATCAACTCCTTGTTGGCATCCTTGTTGGCATCTGTGAGATACGAGAGGGTGGGGGAAGTAGCAAATCAAGATTAAGGATGTTTGTTTTCTGAAACCTCGAAATGAATTCTAGTTCATGTTGTAGAAAACAAAACAAACAAAATTGCTGAATGGAAAACCTACCTAACAGTATCCTTTTAAAAGAATTCCAAGCTTTTATGTATTCTTGTCTTGTCTTGTCTTGCCTTTCCTTTCCTTTCCTTTTTAGGTCAGAGCCATTGTTTTGCCATGTCAATGAGGCATGACATGGTACACTACCCCAGGGAAATGTTTGAATATACAAGTTTTTATAGGAATCCTGCATGAGCTTTTGATTAATAAATTATTATTTAGTGTGGCTATATGCAACCATGGTTTAGGAGTTCTAAGTTCGGTGAAAATGATTTTCTGACCATTCAACTGTGGTAGAGGTTTCTGCGGACAAGGCCTCTTGGTGACACACTAAAGGGAATTCCTCAGCCTGTATCCAAATGCGCTCTGTGGTTTTCCCTTGGGTACTTCCTATAGCTTCATTTGACCGAGTGCAACTCTATTCAAGCCAAACAGAAGAGAGGTATTCCCTGTCACCCATCTGGAAGAAGGCCCTTTGCTAAAGCCAGTAAGGCTTTTGTGTTCTTATTTCCCTCCTTAGGGTGTTGTTGCTGATACCTCTCCCCAGACAGTGGCACCTTCATCCCAGGACACCAGTGGTCAGCAGCAACAGATAGCAGTGGACACATCCAGCGAACATGCACCTGCATATTCTTACCAACAGTCTAAGTAAGTTCGGGCTATGCTGAGCTCTTCTCCTCAAGATCGACCATTTTACCACCATTCTCTCATGTGTAGCTGTTAGCTTTTGCTGCAGTACAGACCATCCCAAACTTAGTGACAGGCGTTTATTTTTGTTGATGATTATGTGGATCAGCAATTTGAGCTGACCTCCGATGGAACCGACCTTCTGATCTTGACTAGAATTGCTCAAGCATCTGGGGACAGCTGATGGTCATTTTCGCAGCTCTCCTTCTGGGTGTTCGTCGTCTGTTAGTTGAATATGATGGAAGCAATTGGATTATGTGTTTCTGATCCTCCATCAGCTTATTCACCTGGAAGTCCCAGAGTTCAGAGAGCAGCAAGAGAGGAAGCACAAATGAAGAACTTCTCAATCCATTTGGACGCATTTACTACTGACCACTAGGCCAAAGCAAATCACATGGCCAAGCCCAGTTTATGTAAGAGTTTATGTAAGAGTTCACATAAGCCTTAAATACAGAAAGGGGCATTTAAAAAAAAAAAAATCTACCATACATATTTTTGGGAAAAATTCTCTAATATTCCCACTTGAAATGGATAGTGAGCCTGCATGCATTCTTTTTTTTTTTTTTTTAAGATTTTTATTTATTTATTTGACAGACAGAGATCACAAGTAGGCAGAGAGAGATTGAGAGGAGGAAGCAGGCTCCCCGCTAAGCAGAGTGCCCGATTCGGGGCTCGATCCCAGGACCCTGAGATCAGGACCCGAGCCAAAGGCAGAGGCTTTAACCCACTGAGCCACCCAGGCACCCCACCTGCATGCATTCTTAAATGAAGACAGTAACACTCCCTTTGCAGGGCTGCCTTGAACATCCAGTAAAGTAGTTCATGAAAAAGGGTACTGTGAAATCTAAATCAATGTGGAGTCTTATTTAGGAATTAAATGACAAAGCAACCATCATGTATCAGAATTACTCTTGCAAATCTTTAAATCACTTATAAAGTACAGTTGGCTTTGTGTTGAGTAATTATGTAGACTAAAATTTGGGAGGTTTTGAAACCAAAGTAATTAACAAAAATTCAGTCTACATACAGATGTCTTGTGCAAAGTATTCTAATCTGTAGGTAGCAGTCAAAGCCCCAGTGACTAGAGAATTCCCAAGAGATCCCCCTGCCTGCAGAGTGTTGCTCCCATTTCTTGATCATTCCTATTTAACTTTGATACATATTGAGAGACTTGTCTGTTGAAAGATTAATCAGGGTAATGGAGTCTCCTATAAGTAGTTTAGCTTCTAAAGGTAGTCTTCCAAATTAAATGTGCTGACCACGTGACTTAACCTTTATTACTATTATTATCATTACTTTCACATAACAACTTTCGGGAAAGATCCATAAGAGTAAAGCATTTTTTGGCATGGTTTTGTTTCTATTTTGTATTTTCAATTCACCTATAGCCTATGTGAATCCCTTTTGCATTTACCGAACAATATGGTAGTCTCTGGTACTGTGTTCCCGACGTACTGGAATTTTTTCAGTCCGTTCAGAGGGTCATGTGTGAGAAGGGAGCAGACACTGGCTGTGGGGAAGCACGGTGAGAGACACTGGTGGGAAATGAAAGCTACTATATTGGCCAGAGACACTTGGTGAGTAGGCAACGCCGGCTTTCGGGGTTTCATAATGAGGAAGTGAGTGATCCGCACCCTTCTTGCTAACAGTTCAACAATGTCTGGATAAATAAAAGAGATGCTTTCATCCTCCCCAGTCAGCAGTTATTGATATGGCCATACTCTGTGGCCCGCAGAATTCCAGATGCCAAGAAAAGAACAATGAAGGAGGCAGGTGTCTTTCCTACTCTCTTGGAGTTTACTTCCTGCTGGGAGTAGACTCAGAAGCAGTGGACCAATCAGCAAACAATAAAAATAAATAAATAAATAATAAAAAATAACAAAACCCCACAGAATTGCAAAGCCAAGCCAATATTTAAAAAAGATTCTTATGGTAGAAAGTGACAGGATAAATACCTAAGATTTAGTATCAGGCAAGGCCTCTCACAGAGGCCTGGATCTGAAAGATAATTACAAGCTAATCTTGGAGAGATTTGGAGAAAAAACATTCTAGGCAGAAAAAAAACAGGAAGTCCAAAGGTCTAGAATTAGGGACCTGCAGCTAGAGTGTGGTGAAGGGGGAGGGGGTGGGAAGGGGTGTAGGAGATAGAGTCAAACAGGCAGTTTTTATAGAGCCTTTGGTCCTTGGATACTTGGCTTTGTCTACAGGAATCATTCTCAGTTTTACTTGAAAAGAGTCACAAAAGCTGGGGAAGGTTTTAAGGAAAGGAATGCCAATATTCTGCACTTGGAGTTTCCAGCATCAGGCCAGTTTCTGTACTGGGAGACAGGATCCCTGCCCTCCAGAGTTTATAATCTAGTACGGGATTTAGACATACACATGGACGTGATGTGTCTACTGCAAGGAAGAAAACGAACAGGGATCTTTTAAAGAATACTGTTGTAATAGGAGAATGCATTTTATTTGTCTCAACTGGGTCCAGCTTTGGTGGAAGTTGTGGCAACTGGAACTGGGTCTTACACACAGTCAAGGAGCGTTCTAGGGGGAATAACAGGTTGGCCAAAGTCAGAGGTGGGAAAGCTCAGCGTGATTTTCAGAGAAGGGGATTCAGAATACTACAACAGTGTAAAAAAACAGATTGGGGCCAGATTCTAATATCAGATGTCATACCGAGGTGTTTGGACAGCATTTCCTTTGTTCTACAAATGCTCCTCCAGCTGAGGTAAACAATGGATTTGGAAGCAATGGAAACAATTGAGCATCCCAAGGATTCAGACAAGAGGGAAAAAAGTCTGAAGTAAGATGGTGGCAAGTATGATAGGGTGGAGGGTGAGGGTACGGGTGGGAGGGATAGACTGAAGTTAAGAGGAAAGCGGAAACCGGGCATTACCATTCCGAACAAAATCCTGGAGTTACTGATGCTACTAACCGGGGGCAGGTGAGTTGAAAACCAAGGAGGCCCTGATCTGTAGAGAAAGATAAGGGATTTAATTATCCTTATAATAAGCCAATTCAAAGAAGCTTTTTTCCTTGAACTATCCAAGGAGTCTGAGTCTGACCACAGAAAGCTTTAAGTGTTTAAACATTTTAAAACGAACTCCCCACCATGGTCACATGTTTACTTGCCTTGAACCACAGATTCCTATGGCTGATGATGTGGGCCTTTCCACAGAGGATAGGTATCAGAGAAAGAAACCCTCCACACATATCTTCACAGTGGTAATAAGCATGATGGTGAAGGGTTTCCTCATTTGGAGGAATTTTCCTTTGCACTTACTGATGCAGGAATGTATGTGACAGGATGTTCGACAGGGCGAGTTTGTGGCGACAAGCCAGAGAGGAAAGCGTGCGGGAACATGGGGCATTTCCAACCCGTGCCCTGTGACTACCCCTTGCATGGCCTCGTGTGCATATCTTTAAACCTGGAGAAAATTGTTAACACGCCCTGTTTATATTCTCCAACTTCCTCTCTCTGACATCTACCTAAATGCCCGGAGCTTTTTTGATTTGAAACGACAACAATAACATAGTTAGTGAAAACAAAAATAATATAAAATAATATAAAATAATATAAAATATAAAATAATATTCTAATAAATGGGTGGGTAACAATCTATTCTGAAATTTTCTAAAAAGAAGAAATGAATGTGTGTCTATCCGAGGTTTTATCCGTCTCAGCCAAGAGAAGCTGACCTGTGTCATGGTAAAGCATGAAATTCTGTGGAACCATTTAAGAAGACACTGGGAATTGAGCTAAGCCTGTGGGCCATGTAGACACCTGGGCTCTTTTTCTTGTATAACCGTGCCTGGAAAAAGTTTGAGGGAATGCAAGAGTTGCCACAGAGACATTTTCAGGGAAGCATTCATAAGAAAGCGGGCACAAATAAATTAATAATTTGGGACCAAATGGGCACAAATAAATTAATAAACTGTTTTGAGATCAAGCTACAAGCAGTATCCCTAAAGTTAAAGGGTGCGAATGTCCATACATTCTAACTGTAGCTTTCACCTACACTGGAGAGGATCTCTAAAATATTTTAGCCTATCCAAGTGATCTTGAATACTCCAAATTTCACAAATGGCAGCTAATTTCCAGCATCATTGTGCTAATTAACATGCCCCTACTTTCTTTAAACCACCCATTTCTGACACTCATTATGCTAATTGAGATACAGACAGTTTAAAGTACTTGCGCAAACCTCTGGCCTTTCTCATTAAATGGTAACTGACCTCCTGTGGGGTGTGAAATTTGGATGAGGGTAGCTGAGTGCCTGGGAAAAGTAGCTTAACCCATCACACGTAGATTTAGTACTATAATGTCTATACTCAAGATATTTTGAAGAAAATTACAGACATCACGACAGAAGGTTGCGGGATCAAAGTTTGAGAAGTAGAAATGATGTTCATATATGAATAGAAAGGTTATATTTGGGATCTCTTGCAGCAGATATTTTACTATTCCAAATTCCACTTTCCAAACTAAAAAACAGTTCTTCACATTTTGTATTCATGCCTTTTTTTTTTCTTTCTTGTTAAAAGAGGCTACTCACACAAAAGGAACTTTAGGGGCTCTTATCTGCAAAGGCAGATGTGATACCTGTGGTTTGTTTTGGAAGTTCCGTGGAAATTCCAGTTCCTGTCCCAGTTAGCAGGGGGTTTTTGTGTGTGCTATTTAAGAAATCTTAAAAATCTTAAAAATGACCAGGGTTTGAAAAATACAAGTCTTCAAGCACAGTTAAATCCTAATTGCCACCTACTAGTTGTCACTAACTCCTCTGGAGCCTCCTTTTCCTCTTCTTTAGAGAAAGAGATTAGATCAGTGTTCTCCCAAGAGTGTAAATTAGGGTTTAGTGCTGAGAGGGGATTTACCACCATTCCCCGGAGTTGGGGTGGGGATGGGGGGGTCCCAGGGAGTGTGAGCAAACACCCTCTAACCTAAGTGAAATGCTTTCTTAATTGCAGTTCTCTTCAAAGCTATTAAAATGCTAATGGCCGGACGGCCTAGAGGGCCAGATAAATCAAACTGTTTCACTTCCTGAAAGATTAGCCTGTAGACTAGACTTCCTACTTGGGAATTCTGAGAGTTTTTTTGGACATGTTAAATTACTAAAGAACGTAACAAAACGTTCACTGCCAACAGGATGATTATTTTGATACGAATTGAAAAGATTCATTCTTTAAACACGTTTGGTTTTGTATTGATACCCTTCTTGGTTGGTGCCCTACCTATATGTTTAGTTTACCTGTGGGTAGTGCAGAATTGGGAGCGTAATGTGCGGTTTCCCCCAAACTGGGGGACACTGCATCCTTAGATGGTCCCAAAGACGTCTTTCCATCTCTAAAAGTCTAGAATTCTAAACCTGTGGTTTGCTACTCCCTAATCTATTCACTCTGCTTTCTTCGGGGGCTGGAGGGGAGGATGAGAAGTTTCAGCACAATACATAAGCCTTATGTAAACGTGCACTTTCACACCTCATCTAGGACTGAGAAGGTGGATAGGAGTGAATTCAGTTCTACTAAGTACCAACGCCTTGTCCCTTCCAACCGCAGCTAGCAACCAAGAAAATGCAAAGGACAACCATTCATTGCTCCCCATCTGCTGGCATGTAGCAACGAGACCGCTTGATGGGAGAGGGCCATTGGGAACATTTGGTAAGGTTACAGCTTGAAAGTAGCTGTAACCGAGCTCATAAATATGGATGCTTCAAGACGAGTGCGCGTGACATACCTGAGCAGTGGGGGTGTTCAGTGTTAGGGTAGCCCATTGACTAAGACGCCGTTCACGGAGTAGCTGTTCCAGAGTCACCTTGTAATAGGCATTTCCTGCTAAATGAATAGCAGTCAGGGGGAAGATAGGAGTTCGAGGAAAGAACAGACCAAAAAACGAAAAAACACAAAACCCAACAAAGGGAGGCTTTGTTACCACAACAAGATAGACTTGTTTAGAAATAAATGGAGTTAAGTCTGCACTTTGCAAAGGAATAGAGATCAAATATATACCCTGGTTCCCATGACTGCTGCTAATAAAGTTTCCCTAATTGTTGCTGATAGTATGGAATTTTTTATTGCATTTCTTCTTAAAAGAAGCCCCACTTTTCCACATAAAACTCACAAAATACGTATTCTTAGAAACTTAAACTGTTGGTTAAAAATGGAAATGTCGACTATCAGCTGGGTGCTTTTCTTACATGATTCTAAGAACAAGTTTATCAGGCTTCTAAGATACCTAGCTGCTTCCCACGAGTGCTCCTTGCAAATTAGGAAAAAGAACCTCTCTGGATCATCCCAGACTACCTGCTGTGCACCTTAAAGCATCCTCAAGGGCATTTTGTGAATTTGAATAAAAGCCACTTGCTCAGAGCAAATGCAGTCCTAGTTTGGGGATCAGACTTTGGGTGGCAATTTAGCCTCCACAAACTCTCTCAGCCATGCATCTTGTGCAGTGATCAACCCTGTACAACCTCAGCAACGCTGAGGCTTCTTTACTTAATTAAGCAATGGGGCATCAGAAGAACCCGCAAAGCGCTGAGACCAGTGGGCTTCATTTAAATTGACCTATAATGTGCCTGGGTAGCTCAGTTGGTTAAGCGTCTGCCCTTGGATCAGGTCATGATCCCAGGGTACTGGGATCCTGTCCCAGGTCAGGCTCCTTGCTCAGTGAGGAGCCTGCTTCTCCCTCTGCCTACAGCTCTCCCTGCTTATGTGTGTTTTCTCTCTCTCTCTGACAAATAAATAAAATCTTTAAAAATAAATAAGTTGACCCATAGATAGTTTCAAAAATCATTTTTATAGCACATCCCTGAAGTTATTTAACAAAATTCTAGTCTGTGGATGGAAGAGCTAAACGTGGAAGTGAACCCACTAGAAGCTCAGCCTACCAATAGTAGATGAGGCAGAAGGAGAAGACATTATTTGGGCTAAGCTAGGCCAAGTGGTGTAAGTATAAGTGGCCTTTATCTAGTTTAACACCTATTATATACATACTCTCTGCCAGATTTCTGGAGAGTAAAAAGTCATAGAATATAGTGCCTGTTCTCAAGAATTAAAAAGCTTGATGAGATGGGTGAATAAAGAAGAAGGAATGAGAGAAAGTGAACAAAACCCACTGCCTCTTAACTGTCTTACTACTTTATTGGCCCAGACAAGGCTTCTGTGAATATACTTGGTGAATCCCATGGGAAGACACACAACCATTGCTGTATCTTGGGTAACACAGGGACGGGCACATTTGCTGGGTGAGTTCGTGATGTATCCCACAGGAATTTTGAAGGGACTGCATTACCTCAAAGAATTTCTGGGGTACCTACAACATAAGCCAGATGTTGAAAAATGGGTTCTGCGCACAAAGGGAGTATTGCTTGTCTGCCTATATTTGTCAAATTCGCTGCTTTATGTTGAAAGATATTCTTGATCTATTAGCCTTGATATTTAATGTGAGCAAACTCTCTGGCTTAAATATATATTTGTCTAAAAGTGACAGGACTTAAAACTAGTACAATTTTCTAGATATTGAAAGGACTTGGTATCTTTTAAAGAGACCTCACTGGAAAAGAGCACATGAGGTGATTTCACAGTTGCTTTGATGTAACGAACACTCATACTCAGTTGTTTCCACAGACCATAAACAAGACTGAAGAATGTTCGTCGGAAACATTGCCTTGAACGAAGAAACTTCATTGAACAGGAAGTTGGCTTCCAGTTTGCACAGGCGTCGATGGAATGCTTTCTTTCTTTCTTTCTTTCTTTTTTTTTTTTTTTAAATTTTCTACTTTACCCAGTGAAAACAAAGTGTTTTTATGTGCCGTGCAAATGGTTCCTTCATGTGGTCTGACAGTTTATTTTTCCCATCTTTTTTTCTTAAAGAAAAAAATCCCAGAAGAGGAAACAAACAAACAAAAACCAACAACAAAACAAAACACAGAAGGTTGACATTTTGTCTGGAAGACCATTTGAATTCAGAATTTACCAGAAGATGTAGACAGATTTTTGTTTTTTTTTTAAACAGAAAATCAGATGTCAAGAGGTGGGCAAAGCAGAAATGGAAACAAATTGTCTTCCTCGGTAATTAAGCTACCCTTTCTTTTCCCCTTTTTGTTTAAATCTAGTGGGTTGGTTTTTTATTTTATTTTTTTCTTAGAGATATTTAGGTAAGGTTTATCTTGAATCTTAATTGCCTTAATTTTAAGGACGTCAAAGGCTCTCAAGGCAAGCTGTCAACGTCTTGTTAAAAAAAAATTCAAGAAAGAATTGAAATATTGTGCCGGCTTTAACTGGTACAGAAGTTTAAGACTATGAGTTTTTAGGGTGAAAAAAAAAACTGTACAGTTTAAAAGAAAATGTTTTTCTTCATTTGAAGAAAATTTGTTGATAAAAGAAACCATGGCAACTGCAAGAATTGGGAAAATGCTGGGACTTTTCATGAACTTTGTCTTAAGTGTTGAATCATTCTAGAAGGCTAAAACATTTTACGGTAAAGTTATTAATGTTGGTTTAAAAACAACTGCATTAGAAATAATGCGTGTTTGGGGGGCAGAATGCAGATTTTTTTTATTTACGAAGCGTGATCGCTAGCAAAAGCATTAGTGCTTTTTATCTGCAGTCTTTTTTATGAGCTTTACAAAGTTTTTAGTCAGCTTTGCTTGTCACATTGCAAAACCTAGCTTAAGAGCATTAAAAAAAAAAAAACTTAAGTAGATAGGAGCTTATGGTCAAAAAGTGCAAAAAAAAAAAAACAAAAAAAGCAATAGATAGAGAAATTGTTGACAATTTCTGTAGTCTTTCCTAGTTGTGATCAAATTCAGCCTATGGATGGCCTATTTTATACCAAAGATGAAGTGGCACCCTATTGCAGTCCAGAAGATAGAGGTTGTTTTCCATTTCTTCTCTTTTCTTTTTAAGAATTTTATTTGACCTACATGGCCGGACCAGTTCTTACTTTGTTGTTTGTTTAAACTACCTTCCACTGGTGTTTTATATACTGCAAAACAGAACACAACAAAAGGTGTTTTGTTTTTGTTTCTGTTTCTGTTTTTGTTTTTTTGTTAACATGCATTTGTCGGTTCTAGTAGAAAAGCTTGCACCTGTTGTGTTCAGCAGTTTCTGCAGGAAGAGTTCTGGATACCAACTGACAGAGCCAAATGGCTTTATATTCAGTCTGTGAGCTTTTCTAGTTCCTTACTAGCTCTCTTGAATGGTGACACCTGTGTGGATGGCCACTGATACGTGGAGACCCTTGTTTAACAGGTTGAAATTCCTTTCTGTGAACTTTGAACTAAAGGTCCTTCCCGGAACTGGTCTGAAAGGTCACTTGTCAAAAACAAAACAAAACAAAACAAAACAAAACAAAACAAAACAAAACCAACTTAGTGATATTCTATTGAGTGATGAGTGGTCTCCTGAAAAGGTCTCATTGTATTTGTAACAATAGTCTTCCTTCTCAATCCAGCGCCTCTAGGTTTTGTCTTCTCACCTCAGTCTTTGTTCATCTACCATGAATAGTCACCTTGATTCTGCAAGTGGGGAGGGGCTATCTTCTTCTTGCCTCCTGTCATTGTATTTTCATACCCTGGTGTTGTCAGAAGAAGGACAAAAATAGACCTTTTTGTTTCTGTTTAACTCTCTGAGACAAGTAGGACCAATCAGATTGAGGATTCTGTTAGTGGAGTTTAGGTAAGCTTTTAAAATGCTAGTTGACAATCAAGAAATTGTATGATTTATATTGATAAGAACCAAAAGTATTAGGTTTGCTCAATCTTTAAAGCCAAAGGAGATATATTTGCATTGACAATGATGCAAAACTTTGTCTAAAATGAATTAGATTGACTTAACAAACATCTCTGCATATTTGACTCATGGAATCCATGTTCAACCTATATAGTTTTACCTGAAATTAAGACTGATGGACGTTTGTTAGTTGAACCATGCACCAGAGTTGCTTTCTGAAGGGATCATTAGAAGCAGAGAGGGGAAAGTCTTTGCACAAACGAAGTCCGGGGAAATTGTCTTAGTCCACAGGGAAGAGGGAAATGCGTGAAGTGCACTGTTAAAGAAAACAGGGTAGGCTTTTAAAAACCACAAAAAAAAAAAAAAAAACACCTTTAAAAGGCAAATCATATTCCCATTAGGTCAATATCAATAATGAGTCTGGCTGTTCTGAAATTGTCAGTATTCAGCTATTTGTGACCCGTTAACAGAAACGGGCCCAGTTCTCTTATTTGAAACCCCATGAATTGGAAACTCAAGTCTATAAAGTGGCTCCCTATCTTTGCGGTCAAATCAGAGGCATGAATGGATCCAAGAAAGTGTAGCATGTGCTGCTACAGAGAAATTCCATCTGGTGACACCTATCCTTAATGGTTTTCCATGCTCTCGAGAGAATCCTAGATGTGTGCTTTCTTCTGTTCTGTCCTTCAAACTTCTCATGTATTTCAAGGGTGGCACTTAAGTTTTATCTTCGCGAAGCAGGCCCCTGAGTTACAGGGGGTATAAGGAATATGTATAGGAACTGTGCTTTTTGTTTCTCTTTCTCAGTCTCTGAACTCTTTGTATAAATAAGGATTATCCTGGGCATAATTCATTTGACTATGAAACCAACATGCTTTCTTTTGTTTCTGTAAAACACACACACACACACACACACACACACACACAAAAACCTTAATGTGATACAAAGAAAGTCTCATTTACGCAATCAACAATGAGGCTAAGAGGTAGCTACCATGTGGCTGATGAATGTGCCTAGGTAACTTCCTGTTTCTATTCAAAACTACTGCTTTATTTATACATTCAGAAACATTTTTTTCAACTATGAAATTTCAATGATCTCAATTTTTTTAAGCCACTTCAGGCACAAGGAAATTACCTGTCATTTTATGTGTCCATGTGTGTTTTGTGTTTGGATTTTTTTATATCATGCCATTCTAGAAAATATCTTATTTCAAACCAAAAAGAAAAAAAAAACAAAGGAAAAATGGCACATGTTCAAATTTGCATCTGTCATCTTACCTAATGACTGTTTTTAAGAGTCAAGTCTGGGGGAATAAAAAAAAATGCATGAACAGGTAAGCAGCATCAGATTGTATGAAGACTAAATCAAACCAAAATATGTGTTCAATATATACAGACATCAGATCTTGATTTAATCGGCAACTGATATTATGGTGATTCTAATCCTATTTAGGACTCTCTTTTTTTTTTAATGTAAATATTCTGGTTCATCAGATTTCCAAACATTTATTCAGATATTTCCATTTTTTCCTTTTGACTTTAATTGCCAAGGCTTCTAAACGTCAGGAAACAAACCAAAGCCACAATCCAAGTGGGATAAATGTTATCTTGTTCAAACTCTAGTTACATGGTCAGTGGAGGAGTGGGTTTTCTTGTAACAATGATAAGGTTTTGTCAGGGAGACAAGTTATGCATAGTGACTCAATGCTTGGCCATGTGTTCTGAAGTTATCTTGGACCCTAGGTAAACTAAAGGCAATGCTAGCAGGTGCTGGTGACTGTTTGTCCTTGAAGACGGGCACGCCTTGATAGTTGCAGGTGACATAATATTCTTAAAAGTAACAAAAACAAAAAATCCTGTACCCGACTTCAGTTTGGCTGTTTCCTTGGTAAATTTCAATCATTCAGATGTTGTCTCCATGCTTCACTTGAATCAATTCTTCCTGTGACTTTAACAGACCTGCCACGTTTGACAGCATGTAAGACTCACTTCCACCCATTCTAGTGAAAAACTACATGGTATTCCAAGCGCTCATATTAGAGATGGAAGGCTGAGAGCAGAAAAAGGCTGGATGGAGCCGCAAGGTCACTGTCCCTGCAGAATACAGCAACCCCTTGCAAAACTGTGCGAAATCATTTCAATTCACGTGTGACCAAAAAAGAGTAGCTTTTCTTTTTTTTTTTTTTCCTAAAAAAAATTTATTTGAATATTTGGGAATTCTTTTTTTTTTTTTTTTTGGATAATATTTGGGAATTCTATGTATCTTTTACGGGGGCCTAAAGTCCCCATGAATGAAGAGTGAGATGTGATTTGAATAGCACTTTTGCGGTCTTCTTCACGATTCTGAAGTTTCAATGGACTGTCTAGACAGATTATAATGTTAGTAGGAAACTAAAAATACATTTGACAATTCAGTCTCATTTTTAATTTGTGTGTGCGAACCACTGCAGATGAGCTGATAAGCAGAGAGAAATTCTTAAGTGGGTTTCAGTGATAAATGCTTTTAGATGATATAAAATCAAACGAAGGGGAGTATTTATGTATGTGTATAAACAACATTCAGAACATTTGAGGAATCACACCTCCAAACAAAGTTTAAACATGTCATAGAGCCTTGATCTACATTATCTTGTCCACAGTAGGAACTGAAGGATGAGATTTTGGTTTTTTGTGTTATTGTGCCTGGCATCCTTCAAATTTTTGAGCTCACCGAGACTGACAGCATCTCCCTCCAACCTGAGGGACTGACGGAATTTAAACAGGCTCATTGATTCTGTACACTATCCCTTTCCTGTGACAGAGTGATAATGGGATTTCATTAATGAATCGATTTGTTACAAATGACATCCACCGTGGCACTGGGAGACAGTTGAGTCTAACTCAAATTTAACATTTCTTACCCAATATTCTTAAATATGAAATCGGTCCCTTCATCTAAGTGCTCTTGGTCTTGGCTGTCCTTTGTGGACTGTACTGAGTTCAGGAAAGTACAAAGCTAAATACAAGATCTCTGAGTGGCCCCAAAGATCTTTTCCCATGTGGGACAAGTGAGCTCACCCCAGATCGGTGGTTTCTTTTCTCTTTTGTTTTATACCCCAATACATATGCTCCTTGTGACGCGAGAAAAGGTTGGATAACTTCTGCTCCCCTGGAAAGGAAAATAATGTTTTAAGAAATGCTTCTTCTGTTCAGGAAGCTTTAAAGCTGGAGCAGAGGTGAGATCAAGCTTGGAGTCTGCAGGAATAACCTCTAGGCCACCGACTCACACTTATCTTCCATTTTATTCACTCCAAGTTAGTAACTTCCCCAGTGACTGAGTCTTGCAGAAATACAATCACTCTCAATTTTTGAAGGGCTAACTATCTACTTGGTAGATTTGTTTTGTTTTCTTTTTTCAACTTAATAGTCTTGGGCTCTATTTCCTTTTATTAACATTTCACCCTGGGGGTGGAAAAGAAACATTTAGAAATCAAATTCAAATCAGTCTTTTTCTTTGTTAAGTCTTAATTTAGCGAAGGAGTTTAAAGTCATTGTTAAAACAGTCAGTGTATTTTATACCACAGATTTTTATTATCCATAATATTCCTTTCCCATCTACTGCAAATAATTGAGAGTTGGCTGTATTCTTGCAAATACAAAGGGAAAAAAAAAACCAAAAAACTGTAACGAAGTATTTGGCTTCCCTCAAAAGAAAGCTGTTTTGGTTTTGTTCACTATTGAAATTTTAATCAGAAGAAAAGGTCAACTCAAAATTGAGTTATGAGAATATAATAACATCTTGTGGTTAAATATACACTCTTATCCCTATCTTAAATCTTTGGCAAAAAAAAAAAGCATTGTTTTTTTATTATTATTATTATTTTTTTATTTTGCATCACAGTAATAAGGGTGAATGACCTTGACACTCCAGTGGATTTTTTCTGATCATTTCAAATTTAAGTAGTGTCCAAAGTGTAACTTTAGTGTTATGCTTTGTGTTTTAAACCCTCTGGTCTTAGATTCTTAAGAAAGATGCTCTGTCCTCCTCCCCAAAATATGTCATTTCCTCATATATGAAAAAAATGAGTTATTTCATACTTTTCAGGAACTATAAAAACTATTTCAAAGAGACACTTGAAAAAGTTTTCTCCATTCTGGAAATAAATGTTTCCATTTATTTAAAGAGAAGAGGCTTATAATTGGAATTCTAAATTTCAAAAAATAAATGTAAAAGTGTACTTGCTATGAAATACCCAGTTTCTTTAAAAAAAAAAAAAAGGGACACAGCTTCTTTTAAAACCCTTGTTTTGGGCCATATTTGACTTCATGAAACTTCTGAAACATCATTCAAATTCGAACTTTATTTACGAGCATTTTGTACTGCTGTCTCTGTCATGGAAAGTTCTGTAACTCTATGGTGTTTCTGGTTTTATTTTTAATTTTTTCATCTGTACCACAGTCAAGTTAGCTACCATTTCCCCCATTCCTTGGGCTTTCTGTAGATCAGTGGATGTTAGGTTTAAACTTCTGTTTTCTTTGATGAAGCTTTCAATAAAAAATGAAAATAAAATCAATCAAGTAGGCTGTTGTGTTTTCCTTCACTGCTCCAGAGATGGGTTGAGGGAGGGACTGGGGGGAGGGAGCAGTGTCTGTATTTAATCAGGTATGCTGCTGGCTTCCTGCAGATTGCTTCAAAAAAGAAAAGAAAAGAAAAAGAAAAAATGAAAGAAAAAAGAAGAAGAAGAAGAAAGAACACCATACCATCCATGGCAACAAAAACTAGGAGAGGAGGGTGCATTCTATTCTTGCAAGGGGCTGAGAACCCCTTGTTAGGGACTTCGGCAGGCAGGGGGGAGGGGAGGACCTTTAGGTCTTCCTAATGTCACACATGCTTCCTACTCTTTATGCTTCAGGGGTAGTCTAGTTCCTATTCCAAAATGCTTAACATCTACCAATACTGAATATATCTTTTGTAAAGACCAGGAGATAGAGAGTTATACACAAAAAAATTCTTTGACACTTTGACCCTGCAAGGATTCAAGTCCAGGTCAACCAGAATCAGAAGTGTCCCTTCTTCAAACTGTGGAGGACTGTGGTAAGCAAACAGCAGAAACTCTATTTCTCTGGTGCAGGATCATCTAAGCCCACTGGGAGCTCCTATTCTAGGGCCACAAATATTCTGTACACAAATAACACATATTTGCTGTTCTTTGTCAATATTTAATTCTACTGTAGGAGACAAGAAAGCAAAGGAGATAAATGAAATTCATACAATGTGTTAAACACAGCAAAGAAAGTAAACTCTGAGACAGAAGAAGTAGAGCATGTGAGTCTGAACGAAAATAGAAATGGAAAGATGAAGAAAACACTACATATTTACGATGCATTAAATATACACAAGACACCATGTATTCATGATATGCTAAATATACATAAGAAACATGAGGCAGTCAGTATTTTTGAGGTCTCAATTTGGTTACCCTTTGGCACCCATAGCAACTCATCGGGCTGGTCAGTGAATTTCCATGACCTGCCCCTGCCTCTCTCAGAAGGAGCATGTTCCACTCGCTCCTTCCTTCTGTGGCCTGTCTTGCTCACATTTTAGCTCTGATCTCGGTAACACAATCGGTGGGAGAAGGATGATGTGGCGGAGGGAGAGGCAGGATAGATGAACACTGCAGAGCTTTCAGCTGTGTGGTCCTTCTATTCCTCGAGAACGCTACCCTGAATGAGTTAACCTACCCCATGGCTTTCACCTTGCTTCCTGCCATGAGTTTTTAATAGATCACTAAGTCCTTGCTTTCAGCATCTTTATTTGACCTGTGAACCCCTCTGTTTCATGACCTCTAGTGTAACACGCATGATAACATACATGAAGGGTACTATTGTAACAAGGTCATTTCCTACATGCCATCTTCCTGCTTTATACAATAAGCACCCAAGAGAGGATATGGAAAAAGCTACCAACCAGTGTCAGGCTCTGAGAATGTATCGCATACATCCCTTTCCTCCATATGAGTAGCAGTTCGCGTTGTACTTCTTGGCAGAAGAAGCAGGAAGAGAAACCTAGAAAAATGAATTACTGGAGAGTGTGAGAAAATAAGAATGGGAAGACGACCTTGAATTTCACTCACATCCCATCAGAGTTCTTTTTGGAGCAATGGTTCTTTTTTGCTGTTTGCTTGTTTTTCAGGAATTACAGACTTTTAAGAAGGTAATACCAGTACCACTACTCGTATGCACAACATTTTCCCTTCAAATCACAGGACGCTTGGGAACTGCCTGAAACAAATTCATAGGCTTCTGCTGAAGAAGAATTATGCCTCTGGTTTCGAGGCATAAAGATAAGAGGAAAAAGACCAGAGAGTGAAGAAACAAGCTACCTTTACAATGGTGTCCCTTGTATATAAAATAACCATGTTTTCTTGCCCTCATATCTGTTTTTTTTTTTTTTACTGCGTTGTAATTTATTCTCTCTGAGAAGAAATGAGTGCTCCTCCAATTCTTAACAGTCCCAGCAAAGTTCACAATCGATAACACTTTTATTTTTAAAGGGATACCGAGAAAGGTTAACTCTTCGCTGCTTTCCGAAGTTAGTTAAGTGAAAAGTAATACAGCTCAAACATAATCTCAGAAGATTTGGTTATCTTTCGAATTTTGGTAAATGAGTGTCATTTACAATAATGACGAAAAAGTCTCCTTTGTATCAAAGGCTGTCTTTTCATTTAAATACTGAACAATGGAGGGAGTAGCCTATGGTCAGGAGCCTCACCACCCTGCCCTTAGGAGGTTGCAGGTTACTATCCTGACAAAGAGGTCATCAGGTGGCGCTGTGGAACCAGCCTGCAGAGAAATCCAAACCCACATCCCAGATTCTGTATTCCTCAACGGAACTCGTGATAACAAGGTTTGGCTCTAAGAGCAAGAGTCGCCATTACTGAGCCTTCACCATGTGCCAGGCGCGCCACAAACTCGATGCCATACAACCCTCATAAGACTGCTCTGAGGTAGGTGCTATCACTGCCTCCATTTTCCAGATGAGGTTTGAAAAGGTGTCCCACCACCTCCATTTTCCAGGTGAGGCTTGGCAAGTTAGAGACCTAACCATGAGCTTGTGTCCAGGAAGGGCTAGAGTGTCTTTTTAAAAACAGATCCGGGTCACCTGGGTGGCCCAGTCAGTTGAATGTGGGACTCTTGATTTCGGCTCAGGTCATGATCTCGCAGTTATGGGAATAAACCCCACATGGGGCTCTGCCCTCAGCCCTGAGTCCACATGAGATCTCTCTACCTCTCCCTCTGCACCCCTCCCCCCCTGCTCACACACTCTCTAAAAATAAATAAATAATAAATTTAAAAAGAGATCCAAAATCTCAACCCCTGAGTTCTATGGTTTCCTTCTCTGCAATGACTTTGGGAAATGCCAATGTGGGGGATAATTTTGCTATTATTATTATTTTTTTTTTTTCAAATGTTTGTCTCACTTGGCGTGAGATTTTTGCTGGTTCTGTAGAGGGCATTCAATGTTCATTCTAATCACTTTGGTCACAGAAACCCAACACAATTCACATTTTCCATCCCACAAATAACTTGCTGTTTCAATCATCTCTGTGATTTGTTCTGGAAAGAAAGCATGTATCTGCCAAATAGATAGGCATAACTTTTCATTGACTCATTCATTTAACAGTGCTTGGCACACGAACATTCCATAAATATTTTAATGACAAATAGAGTAGACATGGTTCTTGTCTACGAGGATGTCATATTCTAGCAGGCTCTGGTTTATGACAACATTTTAGATCAGGGAATTCTGTGAGCAATATGTTTAACCTTCGTGTGGCTTAATGCAAACTTGGTGGAAAACTTCCTAATCTGAATGTAGCCATGTCTTCTCCCATCCACACTGTGTGGCGGGGTCTTCCAACTCCCTTGCTGTTGCCTGTCCCCTAATTTGGCCCCTCAGCAATGCGGCTGGACATTTCACTGTTACCCTTTCCCCAAATCACCTGGGCCATTTAACACTTTTGACATCAAGGAGAGTGGAATCTGCCATCCTGAGCTGTTCATAACTCTAATCGTGCTGAAGGATTTCTTTTCCTTTAGTGCCAGTGGTTCTTGGTCATGCTGCTTGGAAGAATGAAGGGGTAGATGATCGGAAGTGTGATGGGCAGCAAAGCAAAAGCAAAGTTTTTTGAGCAATAGTGCACATCTCCCGAAGGAACAGGAAGGGGACCCAAGAGGGTTGCCCCCGAAGGAACAGGAAGGGGACCCAAGAGGGTTGCCCCCGGAGTTTCTAAGTCTCAGGGTTTTTATGGGTGTGTTGATGGCTGTTTCAATTTAACCCTCCCTGAGCCTGTCATCCAATCAGATTTTTTGTCATCTACCTACCACGTGGGAAAGGATGGAGAGCTTCTTCCAGGGTGGTGTAAAATCCTTTTAAGGGTGGTTTCCTCTTAGGGTGGGGGCCCCTCGTCCCTGCCTGCCTTCCTTCCAACTATGGTTCCTTCAGAGCATCTATTATCTACTACCACTGATCTTTTCACAAGCATGCAGGAATGCGCAGGTGCTGCCACATTTTAAACATGAGGGAACACGGACATTGAGAAGTTACAAGACTTGGCCTTGTTTTCATGATGAAGATGGGATCCAAGCTCAGAATCTGCTAGATATGAAGCCAAAGATTTGCCTTTTATGTAGCCCTGGATCCACGGATGTGACTTGAAAGGATACACTATGGATCCAAAATAATTTTTCTACTCTCTGACCTTTGACCAATGTAATTTTATTCTTATAGGTAGATCACAAAATACTGGAGAAAGTGCTGGACAAGCAGTGAAAAAAGATCTTGGATCCTCACTTTAGACATACTCTTTGTGAAACATGTTTTCCCCTCTCTCTAAAATTCAACATCTTTATCTATCAAAATGCGTATCTTTGCTCTGGGTTTTTCATGTGTTTGTTTTTT
This sequence comes from Martes martes, assembly GCF_963455335.1. Taxonomy (NCBI): domain Eukaryota; kingdom Metazoa; phylum Chordata; class Mammalia; order Carnivora; family Mustelidae; genus Martes; species Martes martes. The sequence goes on along the minus strand of NW_027666430.1, from coordinate 56,807 downwards.
ATTTATTTAACTTGTTAAAGATTTTATTTATTTATTTGAGAGAGAGAGAATGAGAGAGAGAGCATGAGAGAGGAGAGGTCAGAGGGAGAAGCAGACCCCACCCCGCCAAGCAGGGTGTGACTCCGGGATCATGCTGTGACTCCAGGATCATGACCTGAGCCGAAGGCCTTTGCTTAACCAACTGAGCCCCCCAGGGGCTCCTGTGTGTTTGTTTTTTAACAGCAACAACAAAATGATTTATCTGCAGCACAGCCCAGTCATCGTCACTTCACAATAGGACAGGAGCAAAGAGTCCCACCGCAAGTGTCATTCAGTCCAACGCAGAGCTCCATGCCTCCCAAGCCAGCAGACCTCTTGCCCTCAGAGACCCATGCCCTGACCCAAGCTGAACACACAAACAGGCCAGCCACAGGCTGCAAGCTTCCCATCTACAGTGTTCTACCCTGGGTATCCTCAGTAAGGCCATCTCCCAGGCTCTGGGCCACCAGGGAGCTTTCCATTGTGGTGCAGTTAAAATGGGTTTATGTGTCACATAAAACGAGAGATTACTCTGTAGAATCCGTTGTTCTGTAGAAGGTTTAAAATGGCTCCCCCAACTCACACATATAATCCTGATCAGCAGTGACCACTCTTCCTCTGTTCACTGAAGATGCCACCGTTTGAAGTGATTACCACCTCAGTTCCATACCCCTTTCTCTGTTGGCCTTACTGAAGTCTCCCGTCCTCACCTAAGAGAGAAACGAATCCAGGTACTTTCCCAGGTTCAGAGGCTGAGAGGAAGGGCCCTGCTGGCTTAGGGGGAAAAAAAAAAAAAAAAAATTCCTTCCTTCTGTTTCCCTCAAAAGGTTTTTGTGGAGATCTTTGCCAAAAAGTTTTCTGGTCCATTCCCAAAAAGTTTTAGATTTAGAGGACAGACAAGCACAAAGGCAGGCAGCCTTTCCAATTAAACACTAAGTTTGAGGATACAGGATGCGAGGAAGAGGAGTATAAAATCCCAAGTTGCTTTTTTCATCAGCTCTTCTAGAAATACTCAGAAGACAGACACTAGGAGGATGCCACCTTCCCCAAGCCTTGGTGGGACAATTCCTAAACTTCTGCTATCATGGATTAGTCACTTTTGGCAAAGTCACAGTGAAAGAGACAAGAAAATAGAAAGGGAATCTCTTAAGGAAACTTTTTAAAAAAATTTATTTATTTATTTTCAGAGAGAGAAGGAGAGAGCACAAGCAGAAGGGACAGAGGGAGAAGGAGAAAGATCTTAAGCAGACTCCATGCTGAGCACAGAGCCTAATGCTGGGCTTGATCTCATGACCCTGAGATCATAACCTGAGCTGAAACCAAGAGTCTGATGCTTAACCAACCAGGACCCTGGTACGACTTTAAAGGAACATCTCACTCAAGCGTCAGGGGCTCTGAGTAGGGTCCAAAGGTACTGATGTTTGGTATCAGAGCTGTTTTTATAAAGTGCTGGCACAGTGGACTGAGTGTCTGACTCTTGGTTTCAGCTCAGGTCCTGATCTCAGGATCATAAGATCGAGCCCCCATTGAGTTCCGCATTGGGCCCCCCATCTAGCCCCACAACAGGCTCCATGCTTGACATGGAATCTGCTTAAGATTCTCTCTCTCTCCCTCTGCTTCCACCCTTCTCCCCACTGGCACTTTCTCTCTCTCAAAATAAATTTAAAACATATTTTTTAAAAAATAAAAATAAAGTGAGGAGCTCATAAATGTGGGGGGGAAGACTTAAGACAAAAATTAAGACAAGGACTAGAACCCACAGATTGGGTTCTGGGAGGAAAAGCATTTAGAAGATGCAAATCCCATTATATCTGCATCTCCAGGGTACCACCCTCTCACACTAGCCCACATAGTCTTTAGTAACACATTTTGAATGTTTAACTGAATCTTGTTAGAGGGTTTCTGTGGTATGCTGGGTTGAACGGTGCCCCAGTCCATCCCCAAAAAGATATAGTCAAGACCACTTCCCCCAGAATTTGTGAATGAGACCTTACTGGGAAGCAGCATCTTTGATGTAATTGAGTTAAGATGATGTCATACTGGGTTAAGGTTACTTCTAAATCCAATATGACTGGTGTCTTTATAAGAAGAAGGGTATTTAGACTCAGAGATACACATAGAGGGAAGACAGTCATGTGAAGACAGAAGCAGCAATTGAAAAGACGAAGCTATAAGCCGAGGGAAGCCGATGATGCCAGAAGCCAACAGAAGCTGGGGAGAGTCATGGAACAGATTCTTCTGCAGAAGCTCAGTGGAGCATGGCCCTGCAGTCACCTTCATTTCAGACTTCCAGCCTCCAGAACCATGAGAAAATAAATTTCTATTGTTTTAAGTCATTGTTTTTGTGGTACTTGGTTGCAGCAGCCCTAGAAAACGAAACATTCAGAGTCTGCTCCAAGCAAACAGATGGTCTGGTCCTGGTTTTCCCAGTAGTTACCTGCTCTCCCAGATTTTACTTTAGTGGGTTGTCCTGTGACCTCAGTTCGCCTGACGGGTTCAATAGGAGTCGTGAATCCTCAAGCTGCCCAACAATTCCAATGCTGTCAGTGTGGGAGCTTTCCAGCTCTCTGCATGTCTGAGCTGAAACTGGAATCCTCAATTATGTTCGTTTTTAATTTCAAAACCTTAAACAAAGTTCCTTAAATGAGACATTGTGCTCCAAGGCTAATTAGGAGCAGACAAAAAGAGAAGACTTTTGGCTTCTCTACATGGCAAATTCTCTGTTTCTCCACTGTCTTCCCATTTTTCCAAGCTGAAAACAAAACAAAACAAAAAGAAAAAACAAAAGGGAAGATGGCACGAACAATAAACTCCATACTATCCTGCTCTCCATGGTCTTACCTGGGTGTTGATGAAGTCCGCCATCTCCTGTGGGTGGGAGTAGTGTGGGAAGACCTGTGCCAGTATTTCTGATGGGAATGGCCCATCTTGAGATAATTTCCCTGCTACTTCCAACTCCTGCACTGCGAGTCATCACGGCAGGGAAAGCCAAGTAAAAACTGGAAGTATATTGACTACTAAAGGTACTTTCCAACCGTAATTGGGGCACACTCTATCCAGCTCTCTATCCTCATCCCTGCTGATAGCCAAGGACTCGTACCTAATATTTCAGAAATCTTTTTCCCTCCAAGACTTGACATTTTTAGGCATTCCCTTTTCTGGTATTCAGTCAGATTATTACAAGAATAAATTTGTCTTATATAGTCTGACCAACTAAAATAAACTTCAGCTTAATCATCTTCACACGCAGCCAACCATATGCATAAACAAGGTGTCTACGACCCTTCGAACTAGGAAATGGACCTGAAAACACGGAGTAATAAAAACAGGCTGTCGTCTAGGGCTTGAGAAGGCCCCGACGCCCCTCTCCTCCACAGCAGCAGGGGCGGTTGAAAGCGGAGGCGTTCAGGTCACATGACCTGTCTTTGCACCTCCGAGCTCCATGATGAAGTTTTGAAAACCTGGCTTTTCTCATGTGTAAGATGAGTAAAATAATAGTCCCCAACTCATATGGGTTTCACGAAGGTTAAATGAATTAATAGACGGAAAGCATTTAAAAATATGACTGGTCCGTGGTAAGTCCTCAGCAAGCCTTGGACACTGCTGTTTTATTGAAGCTTGGCTGTAGGTATACGTTACTCACTTAAAAATCCGTCTGCAGCAGTCCTGAGTTCTGTTCCCTGAGGTCCTCACACCTGGCCCTGTGTTGGACTTTGGTCTACGAGGGTTGCTGGCTTGCCTACTGCCGCCCGCGGCTGAAACACCCTGGCTTCTCTGTGGATACTTCCCGCTGTCTCCTTTAGGGAGTTGGACCCAGTCTCAGCGGCTATAAACACGTCTGCTTTTTGAATGAGTTTCCTATTTGCTTCCTTTTACTTCTGCCTGTGTTTAGTTATTTCATAAAACTCCTATTTATATTTTCTCTGGTTTGTTGCCTTTCTGTCTTTGCATCTTTGGCACTCTCAATTTGGAATTTTCTTTATTCATTTAAAATGTTTTCCCCTATGTGTTCTGATTGTTTGTAATTGTTATAGAGAATTCGGAAAATGCAAACAGACTTATGGCAGAAAATAAATACCTACCATGTATTTCACAGCAGAGAAATGTATTTTCTCTGACTCTTTACTCTTTTATATGCAATTTTAAAAATACGAATTTAAGATTATACCAGGCAGTTCTGTATAATTTCTTTCATTTATATTGTGAGCACTCTCACTGTATTATTTTCAACTGCACCATTTTAAACATTAGATTAAATTTCCTTAAATAATCATACTATAATTCACCCATGGTTTTCATTAATAAAACCAGAAAAATATGATAAACCATGGTATTGAACAACGATGTGCAATTTACTTTTGAGAAGCTGAATTTTAAACTCCGTAGGTAAAAAAAAGTCAGCTTACCTTAGCAATACCCAGAACATTGCCTCCTGTTATTTACTTTAAGCTGCTTATATTTATTGGTCATTGCACTCAGACTCCGGTTGAAGATTTCAGGCCCCAAAAGGAAAAAATAGGACTTGAGATGGTGTATGGTGAGCCATACTTATTTTTTTTTTCTTTCTTTCATTTTCAGGACAATTTTATTTTCTCTAAAACAAACAGGCAAAATTGAATGTCGGGGAGTTCACATTTTGATCTTACTTAGGACAGTAATTTTAAACTACTGAGAGATGGTTATTATTTATAAATAAAAGAAGACACAGAGCAATGTCTGGGATGCCACAAGCTGAGTGGCAAAAAGGAAAATCTGTGTGTGTGTGTTTTAATATATGTTTATTATATTCCCTTTGCATTCATACGCACCCCCTCCCACAGGGATAGAATGCTTCTAAAAGTATTCACAAGAAACTCATCACTGGTTTATTCTGCAGGAGAAAACTAGTTTTCTAAGAAGATTTTTCACTCCCTACCCTTATATCTTCTGCACTTTTATTTTGTGAATGTGTTACTTCTTTTAAAAAAAGAAATCCCTAAATAAAATAAACACTAGTGGAAAATTTTAAAGAGTAAGAAAGAGCTGAATATTCGTGACAAAAAATATGCGTCTAGGTTTTGAATTCTCCAGTCCTCTGCAATGAAATGGTTGAACTGCCAAGAGAGAAGCATTATTTAGGGTTTTTAATTTTATGAGTATCAGAGACCTCTCTAGCATTTGATAATGCCCTCTCAGAAAATGTTTTTAGAGGCAAATAAAATTCAGAAGGAAAAAAAAGGCATGTTTGATAAAATTATCAAATTTTTAAATGAAAAAAATTGCTGCGGTAATGTAAGAATGCTTTTATTAAATGCCATAAATAAGATTTAGTGATATGCCTAATGAATCCTGGAATTTTGAACTGTCTGCAACAATTGTTGGTGGGGTATGAAATTATTTATAATTTCTGTTGGTGACACAGTACTCTTAACAGTATTGTGGTTTGTTACTTGTAGTTGAAGGGAATATTACATTTCTGCTAGATGTTAGTAAAAATAAAGAAATACAGTTTTTTTCACTGACGTTCAGACTCTCAAAATAGTATCCCTAGACTTTCTTGAGGGGTATGATGAGAATCCCTGCTGGTGGAAAAAAGTAATAACTTTGGATCGACCCACTGAACTAAAACATTGTGTAAAGGCTATGATGGAGCACTAAGCCAGTCTGAGGGAATCCAAAGACTTGCTACAGAAGTGATGTCTGAGGAAGATCTTAAAGGACAAACACAAATTTGCCAAGTGAGGGAGCACCTGGGTGGCTCAATCAGTTAAGCATCTGTCTTCGCCTCAGGTCATGATCTCAGGGTCCTTGCATCAAGCCCCAGGTCAGGCTCTGCACTCAGCGGAGAGCCTGCTTCTCCCTCTTTAACCCTCCCGCCTTCTCCCACTCGTGCTCTTATACTCCCTCTCAAATAAATAAATAAAATCTTAAAAAAAAAAAAAAAGAACATTACAGGAGATGAATGATGTGAGCCATAGTAGAAGAACGTGGAAACCTGTGGAACAGCAGCATACAGGAAACTATCCCTCAAGTGTAGCATCAAGAGAGGGTTGAGGGAGAGGAGAGTGGAGAGGAGGGCAGGGCTATGCACTGGAGAACCTCACCGTGAGCATTGCTGAAGGGCTTAGATTTTATTTGGTAAGCAATGGGGAGCTGCTGAAGTATTGAGGAGATGTTACATGGTTGATTTGTGTTTTCTATTGAGTTGTCCGGCTGCATTGTAGAGGATGGGCTTGAGTTGGTGGGAGACCAGAGAGGAGGTCATGGGAGGGGGCATGATTGGCAATGAAAAAAGGATGCTTTCTAGAATGAGTTAAAAAAATAGAGGTGAGAAATGCTGAACATGTGTGGTAGATTGGGTCCTTGCTTCCTAACTTCCTGCTCTTTCTGTTTGAGGATTACTCATGAAACATTGTGCTTTGCCCTCGAAGCAAAGTACATTTCCCACCCTTCCACTTTGGTCTTGGCCATGTAATTTCCTTTGGCCAACAGGGTATTAGTGAACTTGTTATCAACAGAGGTTTGAAATGTGTTTGTGCAGTTCACCTTCTTGAGCTTCTTTCGTCACCACGAAACATACCGTTGGCAGCTTCTCGGTCCAGGTGGATGAGAAACCCGTGGAGCACACCTGATTTTCACTCTCGGTCTGCAGCCAGGCCCAGCTGTCTCACAGGCTGAAGGAGAGCCTCCCCACTAAGTCCAGTCTAAATCCACAGAGCCGCAGTCACTCTGCACATCCATAGGAATGACAATAAATGCTTGTTGTGGGAGACAACTGAGATTTTATGTGGCTTTTGTTGCTGTTGTTGTTGTTACTCTTGTTGTACAATATAGTGATGAATAAAGATATAAAGTTAGAAGGATTCAGTGACTCGGTGGTGATGAAAATTGGCTTAGATCCTCCAGGTTCTGATCAGGGTAACTGGGGTTATAATGGTTCTGAAAACAGAGACTAGGGAATCAGTGGAAGAGAGACAGCTTTTGTGGCCATGGTTAATGAGATCAGTGTAGCAGATTTTGAGTTGAAACTCTTGTTGGGGCATCTAGATAAGCAAATTAGTGGACAGCTGCATACAATAGCCCAAAACTGATAGATAGAAGATATTGAGGCTGAAGATAGAAAAGAGTAAACCATTAGGTTATAGTTGGTAGTTAATAGCATGAGATTGAACACGGCTCAGGGAGAGAATAAATAATGAACCCACAACTGGACCAAAGAAAGAAGAATGGTCATGCAACACTTAAATCTGAGTATAGTAAAAGGAACCAATAAAAGAGCCTGAGAAGAAAGTGTTCGTAGCTAGATGAAGAAGCACAAAAAAATTACAGAAAATAAGAGAAAAATGAGTCTCAAGAGATAGAACAATACTAGTGAACGTTGCTGTGGTGGGTTGGTATAGAAACCAGATTGCGGGGCACCTGGGTGGCTCAGTGGGTTAAAGCCTCTGCCTTCAGCTCAGGTCATGGTCCCCGGGGTCCTGGGATCGAGCCCCACGTCGGGCTCTCTGCTCCGCGGAGAGCCTGCTTTTTCCTCTCTCTCTGCCTGCCTCTCTGTCTACTTGTGATCTCTGTCTGTCAAATAAATAAATAAAATCTTAAAAAAAAAAAAAAAAAAAGAAACCAGATTGCAAGTGCGTTGACTAGTAACTTCGAGAGGGGAAATCTTACTTTTGTCAGAAATTTATCCTTCAACTAGGAATGCTATCCATACATCTCAACCACAAGCCAGTCTTAATGCAATGGAGTAGCATATTTTATGGAGAGTAGCTCCCTAATTAATGGAGTAGCATATAAACACGAAGATTCATTTCCTTCATTAATGTCCACTTAAAATGTTTTAAACAAAATTTTATGGATTACTTTAAAACTCTATATATGAAATAAAACCTGTCTTCAGGCTCTTACATACCTAATATCTAATTCTCAAAACAATCGTGAAGGTAGAAGCAGCAGATGAATTCATATTCAAACTCAGACTTTAAATTTGGCACCAAATTCCAATATTCTTTCAGCTACATTACATCATATTGGTAATGGCTACAGAGTGGAATATCAATTATGTGTGAGGATGTTTCCATGTCTGAGTACCTCATGAGCCCATTTGATCTATGAGAATCACTTTGGAGATCGTTGAAGGCAGACAAGAGCCTCTTGGCAGTAACTATCTTTTATTGCATCTGTTAAGCAGAAATTTAGGTAATCTAGTATCAAAGCGTGGCAAAACGTGTTTCTAGCTCTGTTTTAAGCCTTATTATGCCTTGCCTAAAGGTTTAAAAATATTATGTTCCAGCAACACTGGATTTAATTGAAAGCTCCCTAATAAAATGAATTCAGTTAGAAGCAATTTGTAAAAGTTGTTGAGAGACTGTGGTGTTTGCATTTATAAGTGCCGAAATTCTGACAGTTTTGAGTAGAGAGCAGAGGAGGAGAGTTGAGAAAAACAAAAATAGCATTTCCACTTTTTTTCATAATAACTTTGTGGCTACGATATGCATGTTTTGGTCATGACACACCATGCAAAGACAACAAGTGCTAGAATATAGATACGTGACGGTGTACATCCTTCTTCACACTTTTTAAAGAATATCCATACATTATATTATTTTTAAAAAATCCATTACAATTTCCCGACGTCTACTTGAAAGGAACATTTCCTATTCTATGTAGTTCTTCATGCAAGTGTTCCTTAGAGTATCTGTGGTAAACAACAACAACAAAACAGTTTTTTGGTTAAAAAAAAAAAAAACATTCTAGAGACACCTGGGAGGCTCAGTCAGGTAAGCATTCGATGATTTTGGTTCAGGTCATGATCTCAGGGATATGAGATGAAGCCCTGCTGCAGACTTCATGCCCGGTGTGGAGCCTGCCTGAGATTTTCTCTCTCCCTCTGCCCCTCCCCCCCAGCCCCTGCCTGGTGCTCACCTGCACTTCCTTCCTCTTTCTCCTTAAAAAAAAAAAAAAAAAAAACTAGTCTGTTGCATACCAGTACTTTTATAAAACACAAGAAAGACATAACTTGAAAAAGTAAAATAAAAATGGCACGCAAAATGCAAATTCTAAACTTTTAATTATTACTAAATTCGGCTGATAATAAATTACTATAAAATTAATGTAAAAGTTTTAACTGCTGATTCTCAGGTTTTGTACTTATTTCATGGCTGTAATAAACAGCTCATCACCTGGTGTATGTCCCCAGACCACACTAGCCCTATACAGCAACATTGTTTTTTATATTTTTGACATATTATATAACTCATTCCATTGTTTATCTATAGAGAAATGAGTTCTACTTGTCACGTCTCCTTATTTTCTTTTCATTGGGTTTAGGCAGGGACAAGTTTTATAAAGACAAGAGACCAGAGAGCAGTCATCAGCACCTGTGCGCTCTCAGATTTGGGGCGGACAAGGTGAAGAATTTAGTCAGCAGACATAAAATGAGCAAAATACAGAAATTGGGACAAAGTGTAAAAGTCAACAAGTGTTTTTTGAGACACAGCCAAAAAGAAAAGAAGAAATTGACAAAACAGTGGAATCATTTCTCTTCTTTGCACTCAGAAATAAGAAGAGCCGAGAACACAATTAGACTATGACCAGGGTGAGTTGTCTGTCCCATAAAGGGTTTCTATCAGACCATTATTTTCCAAACTGAGACACATGGGACACTCATAGTAAGCAACATGTTACCTGGTGATACACAGATAAGTACGTTTTTATTTTTATATTTGTGAATATTTGTAATATTCGAAAAACAAGGTAAGTATCAAAATTCTGATGTCATGGCTAGTATCACTTAGGATAAGTCTAAGAAGTAAAAAGAACTGAAAGAAAATAATTAAGAACAGTATTGATGTTATGTAAATATAACCCTGTGTAATCAGTCAATTGGGGGAACTTTGGACTCAATACAATTTAAGCTCCGACTCAGAATCAAAATTCTATGTATTTTCAGCAACTACTATGGGGCATAATATACTTCACAGAACTCTGGGTTCTGGGAAAATGGGTAGAAACACAGATGACAGAAAGTGGTTTGGTTATACTGCTTTGAAAGAAACGACCTTTAGTGACCTAAAACAGCCATTTTATTAGGCTCATTGATCACAATCACGTGGGTCAGGAATTCCACCTCTGAGTAACAAGAATGGCTTATCTCTGCTTTCTCATTGACTGGGTTCCAGCTGGGGAAGCTCCTGGACTGAGGGACTCTGAAGACCAGGAATCACCAGGAGGTCTGGGTAAGTATGAAATATACCCATTATAATTCAGTACATCCAGATTTGGGGGATGGGCCGGGAGTGGCCCGAGACTGATGTCAGTGCAGCTGATCCCAGGACTATACCTTGGGGTGCTTGGGCAGGAAGACACAATGTATTTGGGTTCTCTTTCATGAGAAGAATTTCAGATTAACCCTAATTATAACCACCTTTACATACGATGTTTCTCTGTACACAAACTGCTTCAAATAATTGTGATCAGTCAATTCAAATCAAATACATTTATGATTATAATAGAAACTACCTCCAGCTTTATATTACGAACACGAAGATTGGCAAGATCTGAGAGAGATTAAAAGGAGACACAAGGGGCGCCTGCGTGGCTCAGTTGGTGAATCGATTTCCTTTGGCTAAGGTCATGATCTTGGAGTTCCGGGATTGAGTCCCCCATCGGGCTCCCAACTCCACGGGGAGTCTGCTTCTCCCTCTGACCTTCTCCCCTCTCATGCTCTCACTCTCTCTCTCTCTCTCTCAAATAAATAAATAAAATCTTAAAAAAAAAAAAAAAAGGAGACGTGAGATAAGTGAAATTAAAGAGAAATGGCAAAATTATTATAGTGTTTACCAAATACTTGATTAGTTCATTTGAATTTACAGGTTTGAGTTTGCAAGTCTAAGATTCTTGAGCTATGTCTTTTCCTTACACGCTGGCTGGTATATTCTTAATCTCGAATCAGGGACGAACCGAACATTAGCGCAGCCAACCACACACAAACACACACACGTTGAAGTTAAATTTACTTTGTGTCAGTAGCATCCCCAAGTGTGCATGAAGAAACCGTTCTAGACATTTCTATCAGAGTTCCAGCCCTTTACTAATTTTCGAGCTCTGAGCAGGAAGGAAAAGGCACCAGTATGTAATTAGAGAAATCTATGATTTACACATTAACGAGCAAGGAAATACAACCCACAGAGGGGAGAATGAAATCGTGGCCAGCTAATAAGTGTCTGTACTTATTAAGGCTAAAGAAACAACCTATGAAACAAATCTAAGCCTTTCCCAAACAGTGCAGGGCAATTATACTTGGCATAAGTTCCACAGGGAAAATGCAGCTTTAGAAACCTAAAGCGCTGAGAAATGGGAGGAAGAGAGCCGGCCAAAGATACAAGTAAAACATTTTTCAGATAGATCACAGACAAGGGGAAGGATAATGGTAAGAAAAGGGAGACACCGAAGGCCGTGGGGAAAAGGAGAGAAACGAAATATTCCTTTTTAACCTCAGCCTTCATTCTGGAAGATGATGGGAAAATTTAAATTTCAAAGTCATCCACAAGAACTTGGAGAATAACCTTGATGGAAGATTTCTAGCAGGACTACAGAGACCTTTAATGCCAAAAATCAAAAGAAGGAGATGAACAGTCCCCTTGAAGAATTTATTCTTCTCTTGATGGTAACTTTGTTAAACACTGACTCTTTTACTGAAATGATGAAACAAATATTATTCCTGCCTTTGAGAAGTTTCTGTGGAGTGGGAAGTCTACACACACATATAAGCACACATGACCAGCAGTCATGGAGGCAAGTTCAAAACACTTTGGATCTTTTTCTCATTGAAAGCCTTGGGTTCAGATCCCAGATACTCTACTTACTAGAAGTAGGACCTTGAGCAAAATACTTCACCAATTTGAACACTGGTGATTTGTCTTTAAAATGGAAATGATAATATGTGTAAGTCAAGACTGTTGGGAGAATTAAATATGGGAGTGCCCAACATATATATTATTTCCATCTGAATTAAAGCATGCTGCAGGAGACCAAGGTTAAGGATGAAGTCTGAGACATTCATGATGGTCTATCTGCTTTCCTCTCTAGCTCCCTTTTCCCCTTACTATCCTTCTCTTGTTTGCAACATGATTGAGCTAGTCACAATAATGAATACAGTTCCTGGCCTTGGTCCGCTCATAGTGGAGTAGAAGAATCAGAACTGGAAACCATTTTCAGTGCAATGAGAGAAGTTCCATATCAAGGTGAGTCCAAGTTATTGGAGGAAAATCAAAGATGATTTTCTTAATTATGGACATGGAAATGCAATGTTAAAACCCTGGTAGAAGTAGTCAGAAAGGGCTTCTTGGAAGCAGTTACAATCAAGGTAAGTTTAGGACCACCAAATGGACCTATTCCTATTCATCGCCTTATCCCCAGTTTCTAACACAATGCCTAGTGTGTAGTTCAAGGTTAATAAATTTAAGAATAAATGGAGGAGGTGGAGGGCAAAGATAGGAAAGTAGATCGAGCTGTCTAGACCAATGGTTATTGATCACAGAGGAGTCTTACAATGATCATAGGAAATTCTAACACCATGCTTTTGGGATGGGTTCTAGGACAACACGTTTCTTATAAATCTCTACTAACAATTCCGTTATGCATACTTATGAAAGAGTTACTATTCAACAAGGTGAATCACATGTGTTGAGGCTCAGCAACACAAAGTGGTTTGTCACAGGCAGATAATTAAGAAGAAAACAAGAAGGAGCATAAGAGGTTTTAGGTAGAGCTACAGCCAGACCAAAGCAAAAGCTCTTCTCTACCACTTACAAGGAAGGGTGGGAATTTTTTTTTTTAATTTTTTATTTAAATTCCGATTTGTTAATATACAGTGTAATATTAGTTTACATGTACAAGACAGTGATTCAACACTTTCAACAACATCCAGTGCTCAGCACAAATGAGTGCACTCCTTAATCCCCATCATCTATTTAACCCATTCCCTTAAGCCTCGCCCCTCTGGTAACCATTGATTTGTTCTCTAGAATTAAGAGTCTGTTTCTTGGTTTGCCCCCCTCTCTCTTTTTCCCCTTTGTTCATCTGTTTTGCTTCTTACACTTCACATACGAGTAAATTCATATGGCATTTGTCTCTCTCTGACTGACTGACTTCATTTAGCATAACACTTCTTAGCTTCCATCCATGTCGTTGCAAATGGCAAGATTTCATTCTTTTTTTATGGCTGAGTAACAGGCCGGTGTCTCTGTGTGTGTGTGTGTGTGTGTGTGTGTGTGTGTGTGTGTGTATCACATCTTCTTTATCCATTCATCAGCTGATGGACAATTGGGCTGTTTCCATAATTCGGCTATGTGGGTAATGCTGCTGTAAACATCACGGTGCATGTATTCCTTTGAATTGGTATTTTTGTATTCTTTGGGTAAACACCTAGTAGTGCAATTACTGGATGGAGGGTAGTTCTACTTATAACTTTTCAAGGAACTTCCATACTGTTTTCCAGAGTAGCTGCACCAGTTTGCATTCCCACCAACAGTGCACAAATGTTCCTTTTACTCCACTTTCTTGCCAGCACCTGTTGTTTCCTGCGTTATTGATTTTAGCCATTCTGACAGGTGTGAGGTGACATCTCTTTGTAGTTTTGATTTGCATTTCCCTGATGATAAGTGATGTTGAGCATCTTTCCATGTCTTTTGGCCATCCAAATGTCTTCTTTGGAAAAATGTCTATTCCTATCTTCTGCCCATTTTTAAATTGGATTATTTGTTTTTTGGGTTTTTGAATTTGTTTTTTGAATTTGGGAATTTGAATTTGTTTTGAATTTGAATTTGTTTTTGAATTTTCTAAGTTCTTTATATTTTTTGGATACTAAGGAAAGGTAGGACTATTTGAAAGATGACTATTCTAGTCTAGGTCCCCTGACCCCAACCCAAAGCCGAGTCTGTAGCAAAGTCTTACAGGTAGTTTATTTGAAGCCGATTCTAGGAATCAGGAGCTAGGGACCAGTAAAAGTACAATAAGGTAGGAAATAAAGAGTGTGCTATTGAGTTGATAACCTCCATAGGCAACTCCCTCTAACCAGACATTCTGAGGAGCATTTAAAACAACGTTTATAATTTCCCAGCAGAGGATCTCCAAGGAGAAACATTTCTCAGCTCCTGTATCCCACTGGTTGAAGTTTGTTCTCTGGTGTTAACTCCTCTGTACCTCCACACATGCCAACCAGAGAAATATTGGGCAGAAAGCAAAATACGTACAATACATACTTGGGGTGAGTTGCCAGCAGAGCAAGGGAGTTGAATTGCATTTGGAACTATGCTAAAGATAGAGCTGGAGTCAGACGTGAGGTTGAGGGGATGGGGGTAGGAGGTCTGCCAGCAGAATCTGATATATTGAACTTCAAGATTCCTTTCAATGAACTTATTTAAACTTATTCTACATATTTGCAGCTACATTTAGAATTATCATCCTCCAATCAGAGCATCTCACTTATTCCTCTGGTCTGTGCATGTTCCATTTAACCTATTAAAGTGTCTGATGCTATCACTGGCTGGGTCCTTTTTGAGTGGATAGACTTTAGCATAAATTCCTTCTTTACATAGTAGGTTAAGTTTGCTTAAAACATTCTTTATAAAGATTTTGTGACTCTCTTTTGCCATCACATGAGCAAGAAAAGAGAAAATAGATAAATTTGACATTGTAAAGATTTTAAAATTTTGTGCAAAGACATTATCAGCTTAGTAAAAAGTCCACAGGATGGGAGAAAATATTTGCAAATTATTTATCTGGTGAGGGATAAATATCTAACATATACAGAAAACTTCTAAAACTCCAACAACAACAACAACAAATCATGTGATTAAAAACGGAAAAGAGATGAACAGATATTTCTCCAAAGAAGATACAAAAATGACCAATAAACAGGTGAAAATGCAAATCAAAAAATATAACAATATAACCCCAGTTCCATTGGGATGACTACTATTAAAAACAAACAAACAAACAAACCCAGAAAATAACAAATGTTGGCAAAGATGTAGAGAAACTAGAACTCTGGTGCACTATTGGTGCAACGTAAAATGGTGCAGCCACTATGAAGACAGTACAGTGTTTCCTCAAAAAGTTGAAATAAAATTATCATCTGATCCAGAATTCCATTTCTGAGTATATGAGCAAAATAATTAGAAGTAGAGTCTCAAAGATGTATACCCACATTCATAGTAGTATTATTCACAAGAGTAAAACATGGAAGCAATCCAAGTGTCCACCAACAAAGGAATGGGTAAACAAAATGTGGCCTATACACACAATGGAATATTATTCAGAAAAGGAAGGAAATTCTGCCACGTTATAACATGGTTAAAACTTGAGGGCATTATGCTAAGTGAAACAAGCCGGTCACAAAAAAGACAAATACTATATGATTTCACTCATATAAGGTGCTTAGAGTAGTCAAAATCGTAGACAGAAAGTAGATCTGTGGTTTCCTGGGACTGGGAGTGCAAAATGGAGGATTATTGCTTAATGGAGATAGGTTTCAGTTTTGCAGGATGAAAAGAGTATGGATGTGAATTGTAGTGATGGTTGTACACCACCACAAATGTGCTTAATATTATTGAACTATATACTTAAAATTGCTTAAGAGGCTGTGGTGCCTGGGTGGCTCAGGCGTTAAGCATTTGCCTTCCGCTCAGGTCTTGATCCCAGAGTCTGGGGATCGAGTTCTGCATTAGGATCCCTGCTCGGCCAGAAGCCTGCTTCTTCCTCTCCAACTTCCCCTGCTTGTGTTCCCTCTCTTGCTATGTCTCCCTCTGTCAAATAATAAGCAAAATCTTAAAAAAAAATGGTTAAGAGGGTAAATTTTATGTTATGCATGTTTTACCACAATAAAATTTTCTTAAAAAATTAAAACACGGTGGGAACAAGGATGGAAGAACAGCACGTCATTGTCATTTGTTCTGATGACGTTGATCTAACACAAACAAAAGAGAAGGAAGGGAAAATGGAATAAATGTCTTGATTGCCGAATGGGTAATATGTGGGAGCCAAAGGACATTATTTAAATTTTACAAACCAAAGAGTAGATTTTGTAATTCTCCTCTGTTTCTATAAGACCTTTAATTTATAAAGTTATTTCCTCCTTTCCCTCTCCCAGCATGCCTCCAAGGGAGGACCCTCCCCGTGTAGCTAGCTCTGTCCCAGAAACAGTGCTTTGCCAGACTGACCCTTTTTCATCTTAAGCACTCTCACATCCTTTCCATTTGATCCATTAAATATTCGTTATGTGTTTCAGTGTAACAAGTTAGCCAAACAAACTTAATGGCTTAAAACAACAAACACTTATTATATTGCAGTTCTTGTGAGTCAGGAATGCAAGAATGGCTTAACTGGGTTAATTTCAGGCTTCACTGGAGTGGGAGGTCCTCTTCCAAGCTCATTATGGTAGCTGGTGGCAGGAGACTCCTGTTCCTCTTGGGGTGTTAGCTGGAGGCCCCAGTTCCTCTCTAGGTATGCTTCTTCACGGGGTCCAATGAAGTCCGGTCAACTAAGTCCAGCTGCCATGTTGCTTGAGTATCCTCCCAACATGGCAGCTGGCTTCCCCACCTTCTCTGGCTTCTCTTCCCTGGCTTCTCTCTCTATATTCCCCAGTAGAGAGAGAGAGACAAACAGGAAGAGAGAGAGGCAGAGACCAAGAATAGGATGGTATCTTGTTGCAACACCATTAGTATCCCATGGCACCTTCTTTTCCTTGTACCATCTGCTTGATTCTTCACCCCAGCATGGGCTTCTGAGTTTCTTATATCTAAATTGAAGATTCTAATTTTCTTTTTCCTCCTGTGATATTGTAGAATTGGGATGTGTGTGTGTGTGTGTGTGTGTGTGTGTGTGTATAAATATATATATATATATATATTTTTCCCCCTCAATGGTCTGTATGGGTTTTAGAGGTTAGGTAGAAAAAGTAGAAAAAGTCGTATTAGACGCCCTTACCCTGAGAGAAACTGGAAGTCTCCCAATAAATAATTTTTGAATGTGTTAATGAATGAATAAATTAATACAAAACCAAAGGCTAACTTATTGAATGAAAAACATATTTTCACAACCATGTGATGAGACTTGTTTTGTTTTTGGAAAAAATTGAGACTGGTATTATAATCAAAGTGTTCCTGGGTGAGACTAGAATGTATAAAAGTGGAACCCGTTGTAAAGTTTGGAAGTTTAGTGGCATAAAATCTTGTGTGACCAGAGCTCTGCCATTGGCCTGACAGGTACCTGGAAGGGCGGGTTTATAAACAAAGTAAAATCAATACCTTGTTGAGTGGTGAGCCCATATCCTCAGACTTCTCAGCTTCATGTTACTCTATTTCAAAACACTCTCATACTGGTTGGAAATATGATTGTCTTTTCATGCATGTGCACCATGAAATGAACAAAGGTGATGGAGAAGCAGGTCTGTGGGTATGCATATCACTTGAGGCGGAGGTCCACACTCGCCTGGCTATTCAGAGATAACACAGTCTGTGGTCTTAACTGACAGAAACACCAGCAGCTTGAGGAGTGATCGAGCTTTATTATCAGACCTGGGTTCTGCTTCCCACAGTGAGCTGTCTACCAAGAGACAAGATCTAACCCCAAGATACTTTCCTTCTCTGAGACTCAAGTTATTTGTCCAGAGCTTTACGACAGGTTTTAACTTTCCCCCCAGTCAGTGCATTTTTTCTTATTAACACTTTTGGTTTCAGAGGCAATAATTTTTTGTACTATTGACTTCAAGTATTTCCAAGTGTGTTTGGCCAACCTCCTTTATTATTGTCACACTCTCAAAGGCATACTTTGCATTTCTAGGTAATTCAGGATGTCATATTCTGTTGAATCCCTTCTGATCAGCTTCAAAGATTTTTGGAAAGTAGATAATTTTCTCTTAAGGTAGGAAGCATGGGGAGTATGTTTTCTCAGCTGTGTTTCAGAGCTGTGATTCTGGAAAGAGGAATAGCTGACTTTTGGTGAAGAAATTAGTGTTCTATTTTTCTAAACTATGTCTTTTCTCCAGAAACGAAGGGAAAGGAAAGGAAGAAAGAAAGAAAACTATTTATTAACACTGCCTTAACCTACAATCATTGTGAAAGTGGGCAAATGTATTGTAAATCATGGTTGCAAACCTTGATAGATCATTCTTTGTTGTTGTCATTGTTTTATTTGCTTGATTGTACATCATCATTTCCTATGGTTCCATTTAAGTAAGCATTCCTTTAATTGGTAGAAAATTTTATTACTTGCTTCTAGCACCAAAGAAGTCATGAGACTAAATTGTCAAAGATTACTTTTCAAATTATGGTCTTGAAAATTTGGGGAATTCATTTAATGGAATTAAAAAAAAGGGAGAGCATCTCAAAAATCTATCTCTGCAAGTCTCAAATTCTAGACAAATTAAGATAGAAAAGGAAAAGACTATTTAAAAGCTAGAGATTTTCTGGCCATTAAGAAAAAACAAAAAACAAAAAACAAAAATGAAAAACCATTGGCTTTCCACCTTCTGGCCGTCTGTCTTTCAAATCACAGGACAGGATTGCGTGAACGGAATGTAGACTTTTCAAACACTTTTAAGAATTAGGGGACACGATATTGATTTCTTTCCACCAGAGGGCACCATAGACTACAAGCCAGGAACCATGCTTGAGGGCCTGGGTACATAGACACAATAATCCAAAGCAGCTACTTCTGGGTTTTATATTTTTGTACCCAGGCTAGGTTTTTAAGATCAACAAATGGGCATTATCGATTTTTCAATAAGGTGGGATTTACAGTAAAGACACAATGTGACTCTATACCTTTCTGACATTTTACCCTCCAGATGGGGGAGAAATCTAAAAACAGAGGAATAACCTTACATTAATACCTGTACTTCCATAAGGTTATTTATTTAGAAATTGGCTGATGGAAAACTGTTTGCTACAGGAATGCCATGACAGAGTCCACCTACAGTCCTGCCTGTTGGGATTCATCTGGGGCAAGTATTTGCAATTGTGGGTTCTGTGCAATTGCCATAGGTTCTAATTTCCAAAGGAAGCTGCAAGGAACCAGGCCCTGTCCCTCCAGATGTTTCTCTAGTTCTTAGCTGTTACACATATCCACTCACTTCCAACCCCGCAGTGCCCTGAGAAATCTCCGCCTTGTTTAGTGAAGATGACGCCCCCGCTTACCATCTGTTGAAAACCCAGACTTTGCCCTGAGTCTCCGACAATCAAATGCTTGGAAGCCGCCCTTTCGCTCCCTTCAAATGCTGGGCCTAGAAAGACAGATTTACTTGTACTCCTTTTGTACTCTAAGGGGCAAATTGTATGAGCTGAAAGCTCGCTTGCAGGCTCCTGTGTGTTCAACAAGCCACAGTGCATGTGCGGGATAACCCCAATGGCTGCTTTCTACTGGCTGATGAGGGCTGAAACAGTGCATTAGAAAAGGGAGCTCCATTTGAAATTCATGGGCTGGCGGGATCACAGCTGATCATAATTTCTCATGTGAAATGTGATTTCCCTCCCCCTGTTTCTTCTTGTTAGGCTACTGAGGAGGATTAAGTGTGTCTCCCAGCCTGTGACAAAGAACTTCTGCAGAGTGGTGGTGCTGGGAGGAAAAATTAAAAGAAACAAAGGCATCAGGTTTCCAGACTCTGACTTCCCAGACTTAGCAAGGGATGGCTTTTAGACATTCGGAATGATGAATCCTACATGGCGAAAAAAAGCCCGTGCTTCTGCACTGTTTAAGCCATGCCCCAGTTTTAATAATTGTTGCCACAATCACTTGGGATTATAATGTGAGCTTGAACCTAACAAGTGTCTCCTAAGAGTTAAAGTAGCTTTACAGCTGGGTGGGCATCTGAGGCCTAACCTACCCACCCACCTTGCCTAGGGCTCTGGATAGTGACTGTGATTATTTCTATTCTCGTATAGCAATTAAGGAATTACTGAGTCATTTACATATGTAACTAAACAGACATTCCACACAGCATGGATAATTTTGTGAGCAAACTTAACTTTTCTTGTGGGCCCCTGAACCACAATATCATCCCTTCCTTATTCTAATCTTGCCCAAGTCTGGACTATTTTAGGTCCTCTACAAAGCCTAAATCCACCCCCTTCAGAATTTAATTATGAGAATCCATGACTGCCACATGTCGGAGCAATTTAATGGAAACATCATTCTCAAACTGGGGCCCCCGTTCCGCTTAAATAGTAGGGAGGATTGATAAGTTGCAATTGATCTTCAAAGCTCTTGACATTGACACTCCTGAGTGAAACTGTGTTTTTTTGCATTGGAATTATAGCAACAGAGTGTGGTTGCACCGATCAGAATGAATTCGACAATTAAGTATTTCTGACTAATGAGAACAGGAAATGAAACAGTTGCCGAATAAAAATATGGTGTTCTCCACCCCCTCTGCATCCCTTCTCTCATGGTCTTCTCTCTCCTTCTCTCCAAAGCATTTCGGGAATCAAAGGAGGAATCTGCTATCTGTACTTCCTTACTCCCCATTTCCTCCATGACCCCCAGTTACTGCTTTCTGCCTACAAGCTTTTACTGAAGCTGCTTACGGCCAAGTAATCGATGACTTCCTGATCGCCAAGGTCAGCTGAAGGCTTATTGGAATTACCAGCTGATTTCCTCCTTCCTTCCAGTGGTTCTCTCATCTTGTGGAAGTCCATCTCTCTGACCGTTCTCTCTCCTCTTCCTCGGCCTGCACTTACACATTCTCTTGAGTTTTGTTCTTAGTGCTTCTTTCTCCATCTACACGTCCCCTAAGTCTCCTGCTCTGACTCAATTACTATTTATATAATGATAATTTCATAGTCTTTTCTCTGGTTCAGACTTCGGACATGTAGCTTCATCCTTCCGTCTCCTGAACGTTTCCACCCACATGTCGGGAGTGGAGACACGCCATGAGTCCACTAAAACTCTTGCTTTCTCGGGGACCTTGGCTGGCTCAGTTGCTTAAGCATCTGCCTTTGGCTCAGGTCATGATTCTGGGGTCCTGGGATCCTGTGTCGGGCTCCTTGCTCAGCGGGGAGTCTGCTTCTGCCTCTCCCTCTGACCCTCCCCCTCTGTTTGTGCTTTCTCTCTCTGTCAAATAAATAATAAAATATTAAAAACAACAACAACAACAACAACAAAAGCAAACAAACAAAAAAAAAACCCCGTTGTTTCCTTTTTTTTATTTTACTGGGCGCATCTCTGCAAGCCTTCCCTATAGTTACGTGAGGCCATGAGACAGACTTATGGCCAGTGGAGTATGGGTACTATTGACCCAGGTCACTTCCATTTCTGGTCCCGGGGATGCCATGTATGATCTCCTAAGCTCTTTCTCTTCTCTGACATTGAAAGATGGCAGTGGCCCCACGTCCACCAGCCCAGAACAATCACACCACGTTTTGCTGGAAAGAGGAACCAGGTTGTGTTAGACACTGAGAAGTGTGTTGTTGGTTACAGCAGTCAGATCATTGGGACTGTCACCGTGAAATAAAGGACTCAGATTTCTCCAAAACCAAACTCCTCTTGTCCCACCCACACTTCCCTATTTCAGTGAATGGCACCCAACTTCCCCAAACCGGAAACTTTATTTATTTTTTATTTAAATTCAATTAACATGCAATGTATTAGTGGTCTCAGAGGTAGAGGTCAGTGATTCATCAGTCTGATACAATACTTAGTGCTCATGACCTCACGTTTCCTCCTAATGTGCAGCACCCAGCCACTCCACACCCTCATCCCCTCTCCCCTCCTGCAACCCTCAGTCTGCTTCAAGGCTCTCAAACTTACCCTCCAACCTGATTTCCAAATCCAGTTTCTCACCAAGCCATGCGAATTTGACCTCTTTAACCTTTCCATGGAGACTCTCTAGTTCAGACCCTTGTGGCTTCTGGCAGGCCTCCTGATTGTTCTCTGCCTATAATCTCCTTTCCTTCCGAGTCTGTTGGGAAGTACTTTGCAGCGTGGGCTCGCTCTCCTAATTACCATGGACCCTTGAATAACACAGGTTTGAACTGGGCAGGTCCACCTACCTGTGGATTTTTTACAGTACAGTACTAGAAATGTATATTCTCTTCTTTATGATTTTAAAACATTTTCTTTTCCCTATCTTACTTCATTGGCAAGAACATGGTATATAATACATACACTGTACTAGATATGTGTTAATCGGCTGTTTATGAGTTAGGCTTTCAGTCAACTGTAGTCTATTAGCGGCTCAGTTTTGGGGGAGTCAAGAGTTCTACGCAGATATTTGACTGTGCAGAGTCAAATATCTAACCCCCATGTTGTTCAAGGGCCAACCATATGTCTTTTTAGTCTTAAAAATTAATAGCACCAATTTTTCACTAAGAAAGGAATATATGTGTATTTTAGAAACTTTGGAAAACTCAAAGAAGTATTAAACAGAATATAAATATCATTTATAATTTCATTGCCCCAGTACAAACACCAGTTCCAAGGCATCCTATGTT
The DNA here is from genome assembly GCF_963455335.1 of Martes martes. Classification (NCBI taxonomy): domain Eukaryota; kingdom Metazoa; phylum Chordata; class Mammalia; order Carnivora; family Mustelidae; genus Martes; species Martes martes. The sequence goes on along the minus strand of NW_027666430.1, from coordinate 34,323 downwards.
ATTTTTATGTGTGTTTATTATATATAGTATTTTAAGTTTAATTTTAATTTTTATCAAAGTAATAAAAAGAAGCTAGTGCTTTTCAGGTACTTTGGGGATTTATTCAGTTGTTTTTTCTTCATATTTTTAAATGACATGCTTGGGGGCGCCTTGGGGACTCAGTGGGTTAAGAGCCTGACTTCTCCTCAGGAAATGATCTCAGGGTTTGGGATTGACACAAAGCTCCATGCTCATCAGGGGAGTCTGCTTGTCCCTCTCCTCTGCCCCCTCTCCCCACCCCCAGATCCTGTGCAGGCTCTCCCTCTCTCTCAAACAAATAAATAAAATCTTTTTTAAAAGTGACATGCTTCTACTGATATTCTTTGATTTTTTAAATTTTTTTCTCGATTTTCAAAATCTTATGTTATCTACTCTGTACTATGGAAAAGGAAGATTAAGTTTTGCTGTATCTCACACAAACCTTCTACCTGACCTAAAATTTTGCCATTCTTTTTGGTTAAATCACTAATAGTCTTTACATTATTATTACTCTGTAAATATTATTCAAAATTGATCTTCAAAACGTACACCAATTATATTTCTTTTCTTGTTCAAGCTTTTCCTTTTTCTCTTTTAAAGATTTTATTTATGGATTTGAGAGAGAGAGAGAGAGAATGAGCAGGGAGGAGGGGCAGAGGGAGAGAGAGAGAGAGAGAGTGAAACAGACTCTCCACTCTGAGCAGGGAGCCTGACACAGGGCTGGATCCCAGGACTCGGGGATCATGACCTGAGCCGAAGGCAAACGATCAACCAATTGAGTCACCCAGGCGCCCCTCAAGCTTTTCTTTTTTTCTGGAGTTTAATAAAAGTGTCTATTTATTGGCTTTTCATTTTTCTATATATCTATCACAAATTTATCTCCACATCCTCAAAGAATCAAATATTCTTTTCAATACAAAAAAACAAATTAGACATTTAAGTACATTCTTGTGGGGGGGGCTTTCTTTATTAAACCCTTTTGTATTCATGTTCTGATCTGGACTATATTTTTTTAGTACCCAAAACATTTAAATGATGCTTAAAATCAATTAAAAAGGAGAGAAACATGGAAAAAATGTGAAAAAGCTATTCATAAAAGGGGAAGACAATGGCCATTAAACATGAGAAGGTTTGCTTCATTTCATAGGTACTAGCAAAATTAAAAAGCCTGATGATTCTAAGTTTATTAAAAAGTTGCACTGATACAAACTTTCAGGGGAAGTGCATCAGAATCCCATGAAGTTGCAGACACGCATGACCTACAACAACCCATTAGAAGTTATATACCCTAAATGAAATCTTATTCTTATGTATGAGCAGATGTGTACACTTATGCATTTGGCAGCACTGTTCTTAATGACTCTTAATGAGAACAGTTGTGATGTCCATCAGTAGGACAATGGGTAAATAAATTATGGCGTGGAATTCCATTCCATTCAAGGGAATGCAGTACTGCAGTGAAATTAACGAAGTACATATCTATACAGATGAATCTCATATAACAAATGCCAAGAAATGATCAAGTGCCAATTTCAATACAGTAATTATTCCTATGAGGAAAGTGCTGGGGAGGTGATGCACTAGGAATACATAGAGGACTTCAACTGCATTTGCATTTTCTTTTGAATTAACATAGTGACTGCATTATATTATTTATACCTCTTTATCTGAAATATTCTATAATACATGGAGGAAAGAAACCGAAGTCAAATAAATCACTGGAAAGCATATTTGGTGTGATTTTTCAGAATGTAGAAAGTGGCTGATTTCACCGGTTATAGGGTCCCCATTGACTGATTCTCCAGGAAAAGGATTAAAAAAAATGTTAATTGACAAAACATTTTAAAAAAAAAGGGGGGCTAACCACTTGATTTTCCTTCTTCTCTCTAAACTTGTGTTCAAGACTCGAGGCGTATGGATGGTGTTTGGGGCTGAGTCTCTCTGCTTGGTCTGTGGCTGTCGCGCAGTTTCATTTTGCCTCAAGGAAACTTTATGCCTGAGAGCTCATGAAACTGCAATTAAATATCTGACTAGAAAGGTGAGCTCTGAACATGTCAGCCTGTCATTGTAACTGGGAAACACTTTCAGAAACATTCAGCCTTCTGTAACCCCATCTTGCAGACCTGCGTGGAAATGTTGAAGGTTTTCCCAGATTTGCACCCCCTTTGAAGCTGTAGGAGTTCGGCTTGCTAATTAGGCTAAGGTATTCTGCCAGTGATGTTTATTAACAGAATTTCTAAAAAAAAAAAAAAAAAAAAAATTTCTAATCCAGTCTTGATGCTTCACAAATGTTTCATTTTTGATTAGACACATCTCTGCCTTGGATGGTCAATCACTTCCATTGCAATGATTAGGGAACCACGACACGCCCATGGGATAAAAGGTACAGCATCAGGCGCCTGATCCCGTCACAATCTAGGGATTGCATCCCGTTGCTCTGTCCACCACTAAGGGGAATTCTGTGGAGCTCTGCAGCGAAGGCAATGGACTGAACATGAGAGTTCTTGAAATCACTCCCAGCTTTAGTAACTCACTGTCTAGTGGTGCAGTAAATAACTCTGGATCTCTGGGCGGCCCGTTGTAAAATGTTAAAATGTTTACCATACTCACAAGGGTATAGTAAGGCTTACTAAATGTTTAGAAATTCCAACTAATAGGCTGCCTTTTTTCTGAAGCCTTCAAGATACTAAAACTAATTAGGTGCTATCTACGTATTAAGTGCTAGATGATGAATGTTTTTCCTGAGTTTTGAAATTCTGGGGAAGAAATTGTGAGGCCTAATTATTGTTGGCGGTGAATACCATACATGATAAATAGTATGAAAAAAAATTCAAATTATTACTGTAGCAGATTTAGCTATTTCACTGGTGGGGCTGGGAAAAGGCGCTGTCTAAATTGAAAGCTACAGGAAACATAAGGACACACTGAGCTATCTGAACTTTCAGGATGGATCCTCAGGATGTCATGTGAGTTGAGACTATGGAGAATGATAAGTTTCTTTATGAGCTAATTTGTACCTAGAAAAGCCAGCTTCCAGAAGCATAGTCAATCTGGCCTAGAATATTCTCGTGTTTCAGGCAGATGTAAAATCTGCCCTTTGGTTGAGAAAAGAATGGTGGTGGATTTGGAAGAGAAGGAAATACTTCATTCATGGTTTCAAAGCATGACTCCCCCAAATTTCTAGAATGATCACCTAAAGTGTGAAGAGAGGGTCAGGCATAGAAGCAAGAGTCCTGAGTGCTTTCTTTACAAAAACTTCATTGGTATTATCTCTCAGCTCTCAACCTGATCGCGTCAGCCCCCACTCTCCCAACCAGGGGTGCCTTTCTTATGTCCAGGTGGGTTACACCACAGCCTGACTTATCCATTATAGGGAATAACTTAATAGCACTGGAAAAAAAAAAACATTGCATTTTAGTGATTGGCTATATCTGCTAGGTAAACTAAAGAATGATTATCCTTTAAATTATAAAGTACTTTAGTGTTTAGAAAGTGTTTTCATTCTCTACTGGTTCCAGTCAGAGACTAAAGATCCATTTTTTTAAATAGTGATTTTATCAGCATAGGCTTATTTGTCCATTTCAAAATGTCTTGTGTATGATGAGAACTATTTATGGCTCTTCAAGTCTTTGGTTCCTTTCGTCGAGTTTTGAGGGGTGGGGAATCCAGAAAACTTGAAGTCTTGTTCAAAACTTGTATTATTTTGATTCTGTGTATGAACGTCAATTTTATATGGCTTAAGCTCAAAGGGAGGGAGGTATCCGGTTTAAAAACCAAGCTGCAGACTGAGAAAGGATACTACTGAGCTCAGAAACATCTGGAACTAGGAACTTGAGTGCCGGCAGGACTCCCCCGCCATCCCTGCCTCTCATTTTTGCTCTTCTTAGAGTTCCAATATCATTCTCTTTCCTTTTAAGCCACTTCTAGAGCTGTGTAGACTAATGTTGTCTTTAATTTTCTTGAAGGTTTTATTTATTTATTTATTTGAGAGAGAGAGAGAGAGGGGGAGAGAGAGAGAGAGCGCGAGCGTGTATGCGTGCGAGCCGGTGAGGGGGAGGAACGAGAGGGAGGGAACGGGAGGGGGAAAGAATCTCAAGCAGACTCCATGCTGAGTGAGGCGACCGACGCTGGTCTTGATCTCACGACCCAGGCGTCATGACCTGAGTGGAAACCAGGAGTCGGGCATTTAACCGACTGTACCACCCAGGTGCCCCTTTAATTTCTAATTTTTTTAAAAAAAGTGAACAGCAAAGGCTTTGATATGGTTGGGGGTGGAAGCTGAGAGGAGTGAGAATACCATTCCCGTGAGACATTCCTATGAGAATCAGACGGTTGTAGCACAGAGAAGAGCTCACCGAGTATGACCGGTGTCTTTCTCAAAGGAATTGTGTTTAGGGCAGACAGAACAAGGGATGCCCGTGGAGAAATGCTATTGAATCCTTCAACATTTGTAATTCACATATGTAGAGTGGGATAGTGATTTGTTCAAGGTCATTCAGATCCTAAGTGATAGAGCTGTGACTTAAGCCCAGACTTCTGTCTCTGGGCCCCTTGTCTTCTCTGAGGTCTCACCATGTGATTTAATTTATGGGTCAGCAGCATGAAGCTCCGTGTATGTCACAGGACACTGCAATATCTGTAAGATTTCTTGGGAGGGCGCAGGGAAATTCTATATTGTCACAGGTTTGGGGAGCAATTCTAGGGACACACCCCCAGAGTCAACGTTTATTTATTGAGTACCTCCTCCAAGACTTGGACTGTGTTAGGCTTTCAAATTACAGAGGGGGAAAAAAAAGACATTGTATAACCACTTAACTAAATAATTATAAAAATTAAATATGCCAAAAGGAAAACTTTGTGATGCTTAAAGAGTATACAAAATAGTATAACACAGGATTGTGCAGTTAGGAAGGTTTTCCTTGAGGAAGCCCCTAAGATTATTTAACCATGTGAGAAATTAGTTAATTCTAAGACTTGATTCCTAAATGTGGATAAACACTTTCGGTTTTCTTTCTGAAGGGTTTCCAGTTTGGGGACTCATACTCTGAATTGAAGGGTGAAAGACCTGAATTCAAATCAGAGGAAATACAACATCATCATTAAGCACTAATTAATGTTAGTTTCTGTAGCAGTTTCTATTGTCATGTAACAAACTAATTCAGTGGCTTAACACAACCCATGCCTCTGCTAGTTGGTGGGGTTTTGCTGATTTACACTGGGCTTGATGGTGCAGGTCTATTTCAAGCTAAGGATGCAGCTGGGCTTGGCTCTTTCCCGCCATTTGCCTCAGTTGGCTCCATTTGTATTCATTTTGGGGCCCAGCTGAAAGGACAGCAGCCACACAGGGGAACCACCTCTCATGATAAATGTGGAGGTGTGAGAGAACGCGCCCATTCATGCAAGCAAGTTTTATGTGTTTGATTGTGTCATGTTTGCTGGCATCCTATTGGCTGAAAGAAGTTACATGGCTGAGTCCAAAGTCAAAAAGTAGAGAATATTCCTCTTGTGGAGATGGGGTTGATGGGGGGGTGGGGGTAGGGAGCTGGGAGTGAATAGCTTTAAACTATTCTACCAGCTAAACCACCTACCAGAGTCCATAGATGAAAGTATCTTTAGAAAGTATAGTGAAAAAGTGCCTTGCTGCATGATTCTAGAGAAGCATAAAATACCGTGAGAAAGTGCTGACTTCTAAGAGTGGTGAATATATATTTTTGCCACCAAAGGGAATCAATGGCTTTCTTTTTAAAAATTTATTTTCCCATATACTGAACTTCTACTCCATCTACTGTTATTAATTTCACGTTAGCCAAGTACATTAGTCAGGGCTTTCCAGGGAAATAGAACCAATAGGATATATACAGATATATAGAAAGAGATTTATTACAAGAAATTTGGCTCATGCAATTACGGAGGATGAGAAATCCCACAATCTGCTGTCTGCAAGCTGGAGGCCCAGAAAAGCCAGTGGTGTGGGTGCTGGAGGAGCCGATGGTGTAATTCCCAGCCAGAGTTTGAAGGCCCAAGAATCTGGATTTCTAATGTCTCAAACTAGGAGAAGAGACAGTAAGCTTGCCCTTCTTTTGCCTTTTTGTTCTATCTGGGCTCTCAGTGGAATTGGATGATGCTTACACACATGGTCATGTGAGGGTGATCTTTACTCCGTCTAGAAAACTCTTGCTGGAATACCCAGAAATAATGTTTTGCCAGCTTTATGGGCATCCTTCGTCCAGTCAGGTTAATACCTAAAATTACTCATCATGCCAAGCGGTCATCTGGTTTTATGATTTGTCTTTCATTGCATTTGGGGGGTGGGTTGGGTGGAGACAGGAAGAATGTGACTTATCACAGTTTTTTCTTTTTTCAAATCTTGGCTTCAGAGTTGAGTTAGTGATTATCATCAGTTTGAGTCACATTGTTACCTTTAGTCCATGAATGTCCCCTTTTATTTATTTATTTTTAATTTTTTTTCTTTCTAATCCTCATAACCCAGTCTTATTGTTTCCCTTCCCTCCTCCAACTTTGGTAATGACTCTGATTTTTTTTTTAATATTTTACATATTTATTTGACAGAGAAAGAGAGAGAGCACAGCAAGGGGAACAGCAGGCAGAGGCAGAGGGAGAAGCAGGCTCCCCGCTGAGCAGGGCGCCCTATATAGGACTCCATCCCAGGACCCTGGGATCCCAACCCGAGCCGAAGGCAGATGCTCAACCACTGAGCCATCCACGCTCCCTATGATTCTGAATCTTTAAATGTGTATCTTTCTTTCTTTATGTGTTTTTCCAAATTGTGTATTGATAGTTTTGTGTTACTATATTTTTAAGTTATGCAAATTATATATTGTGTTGTAGATCTCACTTCATTTCTTCTTTTTGAACTCAGCACTTTTCTAATAACATACATTCATGTTTCTGTGCATATCTACTATTCATTGTTTTTCATTGCTATTTAGTGCTTGGGGGGGAGGGTGTATCTACCACATTTTCTCATTCTTGCCAAGATGGAGACTCACGTTGCTTCTAGTTCCCCATGACCATCAGTAACCCAAAAAGGAAAATCCTTACACAAATCCCCTTATGTACTTATATTAAAAAATTCTTTGGGATATTGTATTAGTTATTATAGACCAGCTTTTGTTGCAGTAACAGACAATCTCACAATTTCAGTGGCTCAATATAAGAAAAATTCATTTCTCACGCATGCTACAGATACAACCCAGGTTTCAGAGTATGGGATATGCTCATGGTAGTCCCTCAAGGATTCAGGTTGAAAGAGACTCCGTGTTGGCATATGGGTTCTGTTATCACTGCAGCAGTGGGAAGAGAGCATTTATCAAAACTGAAATGCCTCGTATCTACTCACATTCATCAACCAAGGCAAACTTCATGGCCACATTAACCTTCAAAGATGGAGGAGAAAATAAGTTGCAATGCCTGGAAGGTTGAAAGCCAGGAACATTTAATGAATAGATGAAGAACGTGTTCTACAAACAGGTGTCCAGCATTGGAATTTCTAGATGATAAGATATATATGCATGTTTTGCCTTACCGATACCAGGCGGCATTCCGTAATGGCTGCACCTATCCACATTCTACCAGCAGCGTGGGACAGGTCGGTATTCTCACCAAAGCTCAGCCTCATTCAGCTTTCTAATTCTTAGGCTAATTGGTGTAAAGCAGTATCTCATTGTTGTTTGATTTCATTTCATTCAAAATATAAATTATTTTGAATACGACTTCATACACTTAATTTTAGATATTCTTTCTGTTAAGCTATATATGTATCTGGTAAACTGCCTTTTACCTATTTTCTCCTTGTTTTTCTTTCTTCTTATAAATTTGTAAGAGTTCCTTTTATATTCTAGATGTCAATATCTTGGTGGTTTAAAAATTGCAAATTATTTTTTTCCTTTCTGTGACTTATGTATGAACTCTTATCCATGATCTCATGTTTTGAACAGAAACTCTTAATTTTGATATAATTTTTGTTTGTACTTTCTTTTTTTTTTTTCCTTCTATGTTATGCTTCAGGATTATCTCCCTGTAGTTTACAGTAATATCTTCTAAATTTTCTTTTATAGAGTATCTGGCTTTGTTTTTCACATTTAGGACTTTAATATACTGAGAACCAATTTTATATCTAGTGGTATGTGGGGAAAAGTTTCATTTTATTTTGACTTTGAGAGAGTTTTCCCAAGTAATCTACTCTTTCCTCATTGGTTTGGTTGTGCCATCTTTATCATAATTAAACTTCCATATTTATACATGTCTACCTTCTATTTATTTCTCTTTTTTCCTCTTACATTTAAGATTAACTAAGTGATTAGTGGATATCTATTCTAACAAGTAGACTTTAGAGTGAATTTATTAAGTTTCTGAAAAATAGAAATGAACATTGAATGGTATTAAATTGAATTTGTAGATTAATATAAGTATAATTAACATTCTTACAATATTAACTTCTCTTATTTAAGGCTGAGGACTGTCTCCCTCTGTGACTCCTATTGTGTTTTATGTGCTTTGTTAGATGTTTACATTTTTCTCTATGTAAGTGTTGTTTACTTAGTTTTTATTTAAATTTTGTGTAAACATGGCAACTTGCTAAACTTTCTTATTAGACTTAACAATAGAATAATTCCTATTTTTTATGTCTTAAGGCATATAATATTTTTATAAATAATGACAACTTTATTTCTTTTGTGTCAAATCCTACCACTCTTGTTTATTTTCCTCTCCTTGTACTATCGGCCAGGACTTTCAGAACCACGTTAACCATTAATAGTGTCAGTGGGCGTATGGATCTCATTCCCAGTCTTAAAGGAAATGTATTTAAGGTCTTCTGTTAAAAGTACCGTATGCTATAAACATGTGGTACCATGATCTTTGATCTTTGTGAAGTAAAGAGATTCTCTTCTAATCTTAAACAGGTTGAGATTTTTTTTAAGTGTCAGGGCACCTGGGTACCTTAGTTGGTTGGGTGTTTGACTCTTGGTTTCTGCTCAGGCCATGATCTCATGGGTCCTGGGATTGAGCCTTGTGTGGGGCTCTGTGCTCAGCAGGCAATCTGCTTGAAGGTTCTCTCCCTCTGCTCCTCCCCCCATTCAAATGCACTCTTGCTCTCCTTCTCAAATAAATAAACAAATAAATCTTAAAACAAAAGATTTAAAAAAAAATCCTTAAGTATTAAAATTTTTAACTGCTTTTTTTGTATCATTTTAAAAAATTTTTTAGTCCATTAGATGGCAAACTAGGTAATGCATTTTCTAATTTTAACCCTTCTTTGTATTCTTGGGATGAGCCCTACATGGCCATTAGTTATTACATGTAAGTACATTGTTGGATTCAGTTAGCTAAAAGTCAGATTCCTTACACTGCTATAAGGGTCTGTAGTAGAGCCCATCCCCTCTCCTCTGTGTCTCATCCCAAGTATCTCAGACTTCATTTTCTTCCACTGTGCTCATGCACTTTTTTCATTCCAGTCATTCTGGCCTCCCTACTCATCCTAGATCCATCAGCCACATTCTCACCCTAGCGTCTTTGCATTTGCAGTCCCTTCTGCCTACAAGGGTCTTCCTTCAGACACACTCCTTCACCAGCTTCAGCTTTACCCAGTGCTCCGTCTTCTCAGTGACACCCGCCTGCCATTCCTATCTAAAGTTGCAACATACCCACTCACCATTCTCTACTCCCTCTCTTTGCTATATTTTACTGTATTAACTATGTTTTTGTTTTGTTTTTTTTTTTAGTTTTCTGCGTTCTCGATGCTCTGGCATTTGTGATATCAATGACTAGGGGTGAGACTGTCTCTCCTCGATCCAGGCAACCATGAGAGAGGACAAAGAGCTCACCCAAACATGTCTTCCCTATATAAACCATCACCTTTATCAAATTCTCCCACGTCAAACCACTATTTCTCCTGCCCTGAGTCAACCTGGATCAGGTACCAGACAACCAGTGAGAGCACCTATGCCCCAAAGCCCACAGGAATTATTCAGACTGGCCAGTCTCACACTGTCTATCCTGCCCTGCCTTGCTTTTCCCACAGACACCCTTATAAAGGCTGTGTCCTCTGCCTTCTGGTTCCTTCTGTCCCCCAGCTGCCTTTCGTGCTCTCCCATGTGGCCCGGAATGACATGCTATGCCTCCCTTTTCCAGGGATCTGTGAATACAAACTTACTTGTTCATGACACTCATTCCCGTGGCTGCGTATCTTACCAGACCTGATGAAAGCAAATCTTGCATACAAATTTTAGAAAACTTATTTCTTATTTCTTATCACTTGGCATGTAATATACCATAGAGTTTACTTATTTATATTGTTTATTATGAGTCTTTCACAACTAGAATGCAAGTTCCATAAAGCAGGAATTTATTTTATTTTTTTTCCACTTCCATATCCCCATTATCTAAAATGGTTCCTCGCAAATACTGGACCCTTAATAAATATTTATGAAAGAAATAAATGAAACATTAATGAGTAGAATGAATCTGTACTTTTCCTTTCTTGTATTGGTTCCAAAACCAGATAAGGAAAATGAGAAGCAGTCAATGTTGGCATTTTGATATGTATTCTATCACTCAATTTATACATTTTTTATTTACAGTTGACTTCATGTTCTCATTTGACAACAACCATTTGAATATTTGTTTAGCAGCTGCCTAATTTGTACCAGACACTGTGCTAGGTCCTGGGCAGGCAAGATGGACACAAATAAATACTATTCAATCTTGTCTACAGGTGTTTTTCAGTCTTTCATTTATTGATCTTCTATTTAATATTATATTATAGGCATTTCCTCTTGTTATGAAAACAAGTGTCTCGTGAAAATTAATTTTAATGACTATGGAACAGATGACTTAAAACAATTTTCCACTTATTACATTGAGTCAACAGACTAGGTTTGTTTATAGACACCTGTTTAAATGAGTTGTTGATAATTTTTTTTAAAAGATTTTATTTATTTATTTGAGAGAGAGGCAGTGAGAGAGAACATGAGCGAGGAGAAGGTCAGGGGGAGAAGCAGACTCCCCGTGGAGCTGGGAGCCCGATGCGGGACTCTGGGATCATGACCTGAGCCGAAGGCAATGGTCCAACCAACTGAGCCACCCAGGCGTCCCGAGTTGTTGATAATTTAAAAGTGAGCAGTTTAACAAAATATAATCCAACTTTCCAGTTGTTCTAGAAAAAGAGGAAATTCTAGAAAAAGGAGACTACATCCTCTGATACTTCAGCCAAGTGGCAGCATCTAATTGAGACTGGGTATTGGTTTGTCAGTAGAATTTTCTTTTATCTACCTGTTTCACTCATTTACATGAGTGGCCTCTGCTTATCTTGAATTTGTAACCTTTTAATAGAGTATTACATTATATGGATATACCATAATATTTTAGCTGTTTCCCCAAAGTCATTGCTAAATGTTCTCTGTTGTAAGCAATGAAAAAATCTCCATCTATGTGTCAGTTTTCCCCCCCCCAAGGGCAAATTCTTAATAAGAAAATTACTAAGTAATAGGGTAAGGATATTTTAATTGATTTTCAAAAAAAAGTATACAGTTTTCTACTCCTAGTTAGGTACAAGGATGCATATCTCAATAATGGCCTACTGAAGCTGCATTTTAGAATGTCTTTAACTTTACTAATTTAATAAACAAACATTGCATTTTAATTTGGGTTTTCTTTTTGCCACCACTGAGATTAAACAGTTTCTGTATTTTATTGGCAGTTATGCAGTGCTATTTGCAAATTGCTTTTATTTTAATTTGCCATATATTCATGTTTGGTATCAGAGCTTCCTGTATTAATTATAGTAATGATTTCTTTGACATAGTTGCTGTAAATATTTGCTTTTTTAAAAATTTTCTCTATATTTTCTTAGATGACTAGAAGTTACTATTTTTAATATTCAAGTCAAAAGATATTTTTTATATTTTATTTCTTATATTGTCTTTAAATTGACTGTATTTTTTCTCCTATGGAGATCAATTAAATAACACATGTACATTATATGTTTTATGATTGAATTTAAACACTCCATTCTTTTTTTACCGTGGAATTCACTTTGATACAAAGTGAGAACTTAAATTTTGTTGCTAGTGTCAACTTCTCCTATTTTTTTTTAATCAACTTCAAGTTAATATTTTGACAAATACTCATTAAATAATTCTCCTCTTTCCCCTGATTTGTGTACCTCACTTATTGTGTATTAAATTCTAATGTGCATTAGAATCTATATCTAAGTGATATGCTTTGTTTCATGAATCTGCCTCTAAATGCTTAAGGCATTTCGTTTTTAAAACTTCATAGTAAAACTATGGGGGCAGCAAAAAGATCACTGTTTGTTAAGGATAAGGAGGTGAGGAAGGGATGAATGGTTAAAGCAGAGAGGGCAGTGAAAACTCTCTAGGACACTATAATGGTAGACATATGTCATCATATGTTTGTCCAAATGCATAGAATGTACAACAACAAGAGTGAACCATAAGGGAAACTGAACTTTGAGTGATTGTGATGTGTCAGTGGAGGTTCATCAGTTGTAACAAATGTACTCCTCTATGGGGGATGCTGAAAATGGGGGAGGCTATGCATATGTAGGGGCAGGGAGCATATGAGAAATCTCTGTACCTTCCCCTCAGTGTTATTGTGAACCTAAAAATGTCTTCCCAAAATTAAGTCTTTAAAAAAGACTTTATACTATATGTTAGAAGCCAAATACTGCTTAACACCAATCCTTTTGATTTTGGTTTTTAAACATAGCCACTCTTATTTAAAACAAAACAAAACACCTTTTTTTCCTAGAGGAAATTTAAAATTTATGCCAGAGAATGTTGATAAAACTAAAATTTGGTCTTTTGAAAAGATGAACCAGAGCAATGAACTCTTAGCTAGGATAACTAAAAACAAAAACAAATAACAACAAAAAGAAAGAGAGAGAGAGAAGACAAATAAAATCAGAAATAGAAGAGGAGACCACAGCAGATATCTCATAAATGTAAAAAGATTATAAGAGAATATTTGAACAATTATATGCCAAGAAACAGGAAAACCTAAAGAAAATGGGTAAATGCCTCGAAACATACAATTTACCAACCCTGCATCAAAGAGAAATAGAAAGTCTGAATAGACCAATGATACGGTTTTAGTTAACAATTGCAAGAAAAACATTGAAATATTAATGATATAACATGTCCTTTCCCTGATTCTGGTTTAAATGGAAATAGCTCCAGTTTTCGCCTTCAGGAACGTTGCCCATTAATTTGCCAATATCTTCATCAAGTTAATACATAGCCTTCTCTTCTTAGTTTGTTAATTATCTTTATATGGAACTGGAGCTAAATTTATACCACCATCTTTTCTAACACCTACAAGTACAATTATATTTTTTAAAATTTTACTATTTGGTTATACATTAGATTACGATTTTTTTTTTTTTTTTTTTTTTTTTTTTTTTTTTTTTTTAAGATTTTACTTATTTATTTGACAGACAGAAATCACAAGTAGGCAGAGAGGCAGGCAGAGAGAGAGGGGGAAGCAGGCTCCCTGCAGAGCAGAGAGCCCGATGTGGGGCTCGATCCCAGGACGCTGGGATCATGACCTGAGCTGAAGGCAGAGGCTTTAACCCACCGAGCCACCCAGGCGCCCCTAGATTACGATTTTTAAATAATAAATACATCCTTGCATTTCTGAGTTCAGAATGAATTGTTCTTCTTCATGCTGTTTAAGTTTGTTTACTCCTTTTAAAGATATTTATATTTCTAAATGAGATTACATAATAGTTTTCTTTTCAGTCAGCTTTGTGGTTAAATTACAACTATGCTTATAGTCTCCCTCTTTTTCTCTGTCGGGGTTAGCCTCGTTGAGGAGATAACATTTAAGCAAAGATATGAAGGAAGTGGACGAGTTAGCTATTACAGTTATTTGGGGAAAGTGTTGAGGCAGAGGGACCAGCTGGTAGAAAGCCCTAAGTGAATAATGCCCTTAAAAGTGCCAGGCAAGCCCTAGATCCAGGAATCTGAAGAGGAATGAAACATCAATCTTGTTCTTGAGTCTAGCGATGAAAATATATAATGAATTTTTTAAAAGATTTTATTTATTTCTTTGACAAAGAGAGAAAGAGAGAGTACAAGTAGGCAGAGTGGCAGGAAGAGGGAGAGGGAGAAGCAGACTCCCTGCTGAGCAGAAAGCCCAACTCGGGACTCGATCCCAGGAGCCTGGGATCATGACCTGAGCCAAAGGCAGACGCTTAACCGACTGAATCACCCAGGCACCCCTGTGGAAATATATAGATTGTTCTGTTACAGTAAGAAAGCTACATGAGAGAGATAAGCATATAGTGTTTTTGGAGGACATGGAAATTAAAAAGGCTTCTAGCCCAATCTGGAGACAACATCTGAAAAGAACTTCTGCTGAAGACATTACTTCACATTGTAGGCTGAGTTGAACTTAAACTTAAGATCTTAGTAAACACAAGCATGATCCATGTGAGGATAAAATGCATAAAGGTAATTTAACATTGAGCATAACGGAAGCAGTAGAAGAATGTGGTAATATGAATTGAGATGAGAAATCCAGGAGGGGCTAAATCGAGCTGTGCCAACCTGGGCAGTTTGTTATCACTATTTACCATCAAAAAGCTCTAATAAGTGCTTACAGCTGAGGAAAAGCTTGACCACATTTTGTTTTAGAAAAGTGACTGGTTGTCATGTGTAAACGATGTGGAACTTGGAGAAAACAAAACTGACAGCAAAGTGGTCACTTAGGGTTCTTTGGTCATCCAGGCAAAGGCTGTGACAGACTGAAAAATGTCAGAGAGAGGACAGGGAGAGTGAATCTGTAATCTGTCAGGAGCTAAGATGAGCAGGCACTGGTGACTGACTGGTTGGAGAAGGCGGTGATGGCCTGGACTGTGGACGCATTTCCTACATTTCTGGATTCTCTGATTGGGTATAATGTGATTGCATTCTACCAGGGTGGTTTCCGCCCCAGATAAGGAATGCCGGAAAAATAACATTTTGAAGGTATGATAAAGAAGCCAAGCACATCCATTAAAGACTTAATGTCAAAAGAAAGGCACTGGATTCAAACTCCCAAATGGACTCGGGGTCTGTGTGTATGTGTGTGTGTGTGTAGGTGAGTTTTAATTCTTTTTTCTCCAAAAGTAGCGTACATTTTCATAATATGTCAGATCCGAGAGTTTTATTTTGTATTTGATGCTTAATATATGTATATGTGTTTATAATAAATTCTGAATATATCCAGAGGGCTAGTCTCTTAATTGAATTTCCTGAGGCATAACTCACTCCCAAGAGGTGCTAATAATCTGATAATTTCAGAACTTTAATGCTAGAAATATTGGTGAGAGCAGTTGAATAACTTCTTAAAGACTCTATTAGCCATAGCTCTCTTTTAACTTTTACTGGAATAGGAATTTCTTTCATTATCCTTCTGTCACCCACACACGAACCTTCCTGTTTTAGGAAGCCTTCAACAATGACCTTTTGATGTGTTATCATTCAAAAGACAAACTTATCATATCTAAAAGTATCACCTCAATCACGTTGCTTCTAGTAGGAAGAAACTTGCCCCTTATTTTTGAAAGAAGGTTAAATGAAGCCAGAAGGCTCCTGTGTTCTATCTCATTGACCTCCCCCTCAGGCTGTTCTTTGAATCCTCCCACTGGGTTGAATCAGTACTTCTCATTATGTGAGCCCTCAGATGTGAAAGAAGCAGCAGCCTCTTTCAAGCAGGGAAGTAGGCAGGGTGAAGCTGCCATTCAGCGCCCCGGGGGACAGGCTGCCTAGGAAGGGGTGGTGAGGCTGAGCCTGCTGGGCCTCAGGGTGCCCAAGGCTAAGCACGCCCCCCCTCCCCCAGGGGAAGAGATGATCCTGAGGAAAATGGCCGACAAGGTCAATGTGAGAGAAGAATGGCAGGATTTTAAAGGCGGGATGTAATCGTGGAGGAAGCTCTTCAAAGTGCAGTTCTTAGAACTAACAGCTCTGACAAAAATTCAGGCTGAGCGACTCGTGGGTTTCTGCAAATATCTAGGAGAATTTGGACATGGTTTGGTTTATTTGGTTTGAAAATTGGTGAAGTGCTATAAGCGGCTTCCGGATAGAAAATCTCCAGCGTTTGTATTAATCATGTCACTGTCACTGATACATTCCGATGGATTTTTGTGGTGTTGTCACCATTGTTATATAGCACTAGTTCTTCCTTGGTGGCTTTTTGTGCACCTGATGGTGTAAAAACTGACTGAAATCATACCATCACAGGAAAATTCTGGTAAGAATGATAGTTTCCACTTACAGAGAGTTGCTGTGTGTCAGGTACTGAGTAACTCTCATAAGGACACTGTAAGGTAGGTATGGTTACGACAATTTTGCAACCTAGAAATTTGAGGCTGATAAAGAATGAGGGAGGGAGTTATCCAAGTATTATATGAACTACCATACAATGAAATACTGGCGCTAGGATTCATTGTCTGGCTATGCTTATTCTTTGATTGGTCCCCCTACACCTTACATGTCTAAAGGAGAAGTTCGGGTGATTTTAAACCTTTGTGGTAAAGCACAAAAAACCTGGGAACATCAAAGTCGAGCTATGCTCAGAACTTCTGCCTACAATGCTGACAACCTGTATGAAACTTTTCAGATATATCAACACACCATAAAAAAATATATATATATAGCTTAAACAACCTGGCAGACAAATTCATTTTGGGGTCAGAAATGCATGTCAAGGTTTATATATGAAAGCCAAGACTTTTAAAGCTTGTGGATGTGTAGATCTAAATAGTACAGCAACCTGAAAAATCATTTGATTAAATCTTTAGATCTACACTGGAAAGTTCAAGTGAATATAAAAATGGAAGAGGGGAGGTATTCTATCAGCCCTGAAATTTAGAAAAATGGTCCCAGCCACAAGGCACAAACCTCAAGGAATTTCTACAATAAAAAACACAGATCAGGACCAGATGAACATCCATGATAATACTGGACAGGCCGGTAATTTGGTGCCCCTTTAACCCCCTATTCTTTAATATCTAATAAGCATTTATTAATATAAGGGGTTGCGTTGGCAGGGGAAGGCTAATCAGGGTCCTGGAGGAGGGCTAATCTTGGTCTCCTCCAACTTCCAATGTGTACATCCCTTCAGCAATTAATAGCCCCCAGCCTCCTCCCTGCTGGAAACTGTTCAATAATAAATCCTCTATTATATTAGTAGGTTCCTTGTGGGCTTGATCCTTCAAGCAGCTTATCAAAGTGTTCCTCCTGACCATATATAGTTTTTCTTTCCTGCTATGTGTAGCTATATTAGTATTTTTTACCACACTTCTGGTGGCCAATATTCTCTCCCCAGAGGAAGTATTAATAAATACAGTTTTCTTCCTTTTCATGTATAGGGGAGGAAAAATTTCCCTTTCTTCCCTTCTAGGTTCTTTGACTGGTCTAATCAGACTGATGTAAAACAGATTAACTGGGGAAATAGCGAATTTAGTTTCACATGTGCTAGAACTCCAAAGACAGGAGGTGGGGAACTCCAAAGAGAGGAGACTCCCAGACAGTCAGGCAATTAAGATTTTTTCTGAGCTAAGGAGAAGGGGGTTAGGGGTCTAGAAGTTCAAAGGGAAAGAAAGCAATACACAGGAAGATGGGTAAAGACAATGTTTGGTGAATAAATGTTGGTCATGCCACTCAAAGACAAAGGGACACAGAGAGGAAATGGAGCAAACAGAGCCTGCCAACAAACAGTTGACCGTAACTAGAGGATACTCTCTGTAGTTCTCTCTAGTGATAGTTCTCTGCCGGGACTAGGCTATCTAAATTTTAGGCCGTTGAGGGAGAGGGAAAAAGCTCCTTGGGCCCCATCATCTTCAGCTAAAAATAATCCACACATCAAAGTGGAGGACCTTGGGGCAACCCGTCCTGAGCCTCCTCACTTGTTTCCAGTGATATCTTTGTTCCACAGTGAGGCATCTCTGGCTAATGATGGAGATAGGTGATCCCTCAATCCCCTTCTGATCAAAAGGTCACTAATTTGAAAGAAAAAGCTATGGATGTCCATCATACTGGGTGCAGAATCAGAAGAATATTCAACCAAAAGTGGTCTTTGTCTTTCCTAATTTTTTTAAAAAAGATTTTATTTATTTGACAGAGAGAGAGAGAGAGAGATGAGAGAGGGAACACAAGCAGAGGGAGGGAGAGAGGGAGAAGCAGGCTGCACGCTGAGCTGGGAGCCCAACGCGGGGCTTGATCCCAGGACTTTGGGATTATGACTGGAGCTGAAGGCAGATCGTTAACCCACTAAGCCACCCAGGCACCCCATGTCTTCCCTAATTTAAAACGAGTGTGCTTAGAAGTGCGTGGAGTGTGAGGAGGAAGAGGAGTGCACGGCAGCTTTCAGTCTCCTCATCAACTGGGAACTGGCTGCAAGTTCCTCAAGGCTCGAGGAGGTTGGGACCTGGAATGGTGCACACTCTGCTATGTTTGCATAGGATGCCAACGGAGGTGCCAAGGCTGCCTCCAGGAAAAAGCATCAGGCCAAGAAAAGGGGGTGGCCCTGCCTGCCTGCCCCAAAAGTTTACTGCAGAGATATCAAATTCCCTACTCCATGCCAAAACAAGTCAAACAAACAAATGGGAGTAAAAATACCTCTCCCCTTCCTTCCTCTGCATTCTGGCTGCTGAACCAAAGCAAAGTCTAGAAAAAATAAATTTTTCCCTTCTTCCTCCATCTTTACTGGAACATTGAACAAGTGGTCCACATCAGCTATCACCCTTCATAAAACTCATCTCTAATCCCAGGGCTGGGGGGAAAAAAAAAACAAACAAAACCTCTTTCTGTAAAAATGAACAAACAGAAGGAAAGGTCAAACATTAAAAAAAAACCCCCAACAACCCTCTGTTTAAATTCATACATAATTTAATTAATTACAATTAATTAATGAAGATAAGGAGTCAAAAGCAATATTATTACTGTTGTAAAGAAGTATGGTAAGAAAAATTAGAAAAACTTGAGAAAAATCTCTAATTGGTATGCTCATCAGAAGTCAGTAGGAATTATATCAATGAAACCTAACATAAGAAGGAAAAAAACTGGAGTTAAAAAAGGTTCATGGTTATAATTGCTACAAGAAGATGACTGGCAAATTAAAAAATATGATGATAGCAACTGAAAGCCAATTGGGATGCTTAGAAACTTGAATCAGAGAAGGAGAAAAGAAGCACAAAACTCTTTTTTTTGTGCTAACTTCTGGTGAGAAAAGGAGGCTATAGTCATTAATGCTCTTCACTAAATGTTTCTAATTCTCTGCTAAGGTTTCCAGATAAAAACCAAGAGGATTCAGTTAAACTTGAATTTCAGTTAAAACAGTGAATTTTTCAGAAAATATCAGTATGTCTGAAATATTGCATAGAAACATACCTAAACAAAAATTATTGATTTGTATGAAAATCATATTTAACTGAGCACCCTGTATGTTTATTTATTAATCTCTGGCAACTCTACTCCATCTCTAGGGTATGCTAGACCTGTGTTTCCCCACTTCTTGAAGACAGTAAGTACGGCCCTGTTACTTGCTGTGGAGTGTGACATGACCGTGGAACGGCTTTGAGTCCCGGAACACTGAAGGGATTGAGCCAGTGAACAAGCTGATGGAGTAGCAGCCCCAGTCACCTCACCTTCAATACTTATTCTGAGGGAGAATAAACCTTTGCGAATTTAAACCGCTAAAGCTGGGGATTATTTGTGATTGTCGCACAATCTGACCTGTCATAACTAGATGGATCATGACTGAATACATAAGCAAAGATGACAGTTGGGAAAGTAGGTATGCGCATATTTGATATTCAAACACACTTCCACGCACAACCTGCTGACCGGAAGTAGTCACAGGCACCACTCAAGAGTCACAGGAGCCACAGTCCTGTTTGGAGGTGGGGAAAACCAGTAATAATGTGAACAATAGTAATACATCCACACAGAGGAAAACACAGCAGGCAAGGGGAAAAAATAATGTCTAAATGAAAAGATTTAGAAATTTGATTGTGGGGCGACTGGGTGGTTCAGTTTGTTGAGCATCTGTCTTTGGCTCAGGTCATGAGCCCAGGGTCCTGGGATCGAACCCCACATGGGGCACCCTGCTCAGCGGGGAGCCTGCTTCTCCCCCTCTCTCTGCAGCTTCCCCTGCTTGTGCCCTCTCTCTCTCAAGTAAATAAATAAAATCTAAAAAAAAAAAAAAAAAAAAGAAGAAGAAGAAGGAATTTAGTAGCAACAATAAAAGTAAATGAAAAGCAAATGTCTAAATATTAACAAGTATATTTTGATAAAACAATAAATAACATTTAAAAACAAGAGACAAAAATTAACTATCTTTGATATGCAAAAGATTTTCAAGGTGCTGCCCCATATTGCTGGTGGCTATCCAATATCCATTGTTCTGTCCTTCATTATGAGAAACTTGATCTTATTGATTTATTTTGGGGGTGAAGTATACTTCTAGTTTTACTTCCTAATCTCCCTTTCAGACAAGGGTTGCCTGTACCGTAGTTCTGACCAATAGGAAGTGAGTGGAGGTCAAGGGCTGTTGGAGGAGGCTGGAGGGGTGTGTGCAGAGAGGTGTGGTGGGGGGAGCCTGGAGGAGTGTGCAGGGGGGAGGTCAGAGGAGTGGGCTCAAGGAAAATGGAGCAAACTCAGCAGGCACAAGCTTTTTGCTTTTGCCCTCTCCCCTCTTCGTACCTGGAGCACTTTCCTAATGCTGGAGATGGCACAGACGTTTGTGACAATAGGGAGGTAAGCAAGAGATCAAAAGCCTTGAGCTAAGGATAGATGAATGGAAAGAAAGGAACCTGGATGTGGACTTCTTTTTATATGAGAAAAATAAAAGATTTTTTTTTTTAACTAAAGGCACTGTATGATGGATGGTCTTTTAAATGAAGCCAAATATAATCTTTAACAGATACACAGATGAAAACGAAATACTTTTTTTTTAAGGTTTTATTTTTAAGTAATTTCTATACCCAATGTGAGGCTCATGGGACTTGAATTTATAACCCTGAGATAAAGGGTCACATATTCTACCGACGGACTCAGCCAGGCTCCCCAAAAAGAAATATATTTAAAACACCAAATTAAAATGGGCATCTTTGCCTTCACAAAGGAAAATTAAAATTTATAATAAAATGAGAAAATATCTTGTATTGATAATGGCAGAGTGTTGGGGAATTTCAGTTTGTAATTGGGGGGTATAATCTAGTTCAGTGCTAGTGGAGATTATTTTAGGGAGCACACAGGAAGCTTTTTACGATGTGCTTAAGTTTATGACAAGCAACTCCAGTTCTCGAAAGGTATCCTATGGAAGAGCTCAAGACAGGTGTGAAGAGAATGTTCTGAAGAACCTCACTCCAGGAATGAAAATCTGAAAACACATTGGCCAAATTAAAGGTTTGTTAAATCAATCAAAATCATTTTATCATTTTAAATTTATTATAGAATCTGATATATGAATATATAAATTAGATAAAGTTACAATTACCATGTCTGAATTAACATACAAAAGTCCATGATACAGACTGTTTACGTCACTAGTAACAGACACACACACACACGAGCATATATGCAATTTTACAGAACACAATGATACTATGTGCAACCTGCTGTTTAAAATTAAACATGATACCCTGACATTTTAGTACATTCACTTGTATCATATTCTTTCCTACCAGCTTCCTACAATCCCTGATAGTCTTCTAGGCAGAGAAGTTTTTAACGGTGGTTCATAGTCTTACCTAATCTGCCTTTTTCTTGGTGCTTATTTCCTTTGCTTTTAATTTTACTTCCTCCTCTCTACCCTGAGGTCAGCTATAAACCTATATTTTACTATTTTCAAGATAGTGTAGGTGTTTAACCCCCCAATTCTTTTACACTTCTAGATTGTAGAGTATGGTGGAGGGTAAAAATTAAGCTTTCTTTCTTTTTTTTTCCCCCTATTAGCACTTTAGCCAATTTTCCTTGCAATTCACTGAATGAAATCTTTTTGTACAAATCTTTGGAAGGACATATGTTAAATTGGCCATACGTCTGGAAATCCAGAAATCTGAGTGGAGTAATAAAACCTCCCAATGTTTCCACTAGGGGAGTTTAGACAGTTATATCCTTGGTCAGGAGCCTCCATCCACATTGGTAAGATAAAAGCATCCCTTGTTTTTTCACCCATCGATGTCACATGTGATAGAATGCTAAGTGGCTTTATTTGTCTGGGACTGCCAAAACAAGATAAAGGATGGCTCATCTGGACAGATCACACTGTGGTAAAACTTCCTGCCTTCCCAGTAACTACCTTTCCTATCTCCATGCTAAAGGCGAAGTGATGCAGTAGAAGGGGGGCCGGAAAATTATCAGAGAAGAAAGAGCAAGGCAAAGTAAATGGAGGGAAAACAATAAAGACCTGGGGTACCTGGATGGCTCAGTGGGTGAGCGTCCCACTCTTGATTTCGATTCAGGTCACGATCTCAGGGTTGTGAGATCAAGCCCTGGGCAGGACTCCATGCTGGGAGTGGAGTCTGCTTGAGATTCTCTGTCTCCCTCTTCCTCTGCCCTGACCCCACCTCATACCTACACATGCATGTTCACTGTCTTTCCCTCTTAAAGTTTAAAAAAAAAAAAAAAGTGTATTCCTAAGGATGCCTTTGATCTTTGAGACGCTTAAGTGCCCTTTGGATCAGAGACCTACAAAGGCAAGGCTTGAGAAACAGCCCAGACCAGCCAGCTGCCTCTTGAGTGACACCAACTGGACTCTTCCAGGTGTATTCAGAGCTCCTTGCTTGTTATTCAGAAAACACTCTCTGCTAAAATGTAGTGGTATTCTCGTTTTCCTTTCCAGCCTCATGACTCAACTCCTGTGTAGCCACAATCCTCCCTCTGGCCACAGAGGTCACCCACACAAGCCTGAGGTGACACCATGAGATACCATTTAGAAGTCCTCTTTCTAAATGAGAGCATTGCCATGGTCCCAGGAAGCCCCGACAACCCAGGTGTGAGGGAGGAAGTGCTTTTGAAGTGGCTGAAAGGTCATGTCTTCCCAGACGAAGCTTTCTGAAATTATAGCCCAGGAGGAAAATGGCTGCGTGCCAATTCTAATACATGTTCCAACTCAAGATAGAAAAAAAAAAAAATGAGTGTACCTTTGATGACTTCTGTTCTTTTTCCTTTTTGCCTTATTATTTTATTCTACTTGGGAACTAAAAAGACTTCTTACAGCCAAGCAGGGAGGAAAGAGTGAGTATAGAGCAGTGCCATTTTTCCCGTGGGTTTATGGATTTTGCTAATTTCAAGATTAAATTATTACATTTTAGATAACCAAAGGAATAACTAAAATAACTGTATTTGTAGTGTTCAGGCAGTATTTACTTGATTTAGAACTACTAAATTTTAGTTCAGTTGTTATTTTCTATGGGACTGCCGTATGACCAGACACGTACCTGGAGAAACAAAGAATAAATAAGACATGATTCTTGGCCTCTCAAATATTTCAGTATGGAAGTGTAAGGGAAAAATGTTACATTGAGCATTTTATATGTTAGTTATATATGAGTGTTCCTGTTGTTTCACAGTATCCACAAAGGGCCCCCGACTAAGAATAACAGGGACTAAGCAACCCCACATTATAAAATGCAAGATCGTATCTGTAGAACTTATAAATTGGGGAAGTCAGAAGTCAGTTATGCCAGTATTTGGAAAGTTGGCCATTTGTTTAAAAGTTAAACATCCATTTACCCTATGGCCCAGTAATTCCTCTTCTAGCTGTTTATCCAAAAGACAAACAAACATATGTCCATACAGAGACTTGTATACGAATGCTTATAATAGCTTTAAACATAATAGCTAAAAACTTGAAAACTCAAATCTTCATCAACATGTGAGTGGATAAACAAATGCTAGTATATCCATAAATGGTTCACTACTCAAGAATAAAAAATGAACAACTGAAAAATGCAAGAAAACACAAATGGCTCATGGAAACATGGTGTTAAGGGAAAGAAAACAGATACAAAAGAATATATATCCTATGATTCCAGGTATATGGCTGTAGGATAGGAAAAAACTAATCGGTATGACAGAAAAAGCAGATGAATGGTTGCCTGGGGCTTGGGGATGGGGTAAGTGTGTTGAACATTAACTGCCAAGAAGCATGAAGGAACTTTTCTTTCTCTCTCTCTCTCAAATAAATAAATAAAATCTTTTGAAAGAAAGAGAGAGAGACAGCGAGAGAGAGAGAGAGAGAGAGAGAGAGCGCACCAGCGGGGGGAGGGGCACAGGGAAAGGGAGAAACAGACTTCCCACTGAGCGGGGAGCCTAAGGTGGGGCTCAATCCCAGGACCCTGGGATCATGACTTGAGCGGAAGGCAACTGCTTAATCACTTAAGCCACCCAGGTGCCCCATGAAGAAAATTTTTCAACTATGAAAATATTCTACACATCTGACTATGGTGGTGGTTACAAGGTTGTTTCCTATACCCTTCAAATGGGTACATTTCATTGAATATGAAATACACCCTAATAAAGCTGTGTTTTTAAAGAGCCACTTACGCCAATGTTAGTTCTCCCAATAAGTATGAAAAGACTAAGAATTCAATAGAGATTTGAGAAAAGTAGAAGAGTTCTTTAGAGAGAGAGAATGTTGTAGTGGGAAGGGAGGAGAGGTGTTCACTCACCACAAGCGATCAGGGACTTTGAAAGAACCGCTCAGATAACCTGACATATATTTCCTAGAAATTGTGAAATAAAACCGCTGGTACCTTATGTCTAAAACATCTCAATCTGAGAGGACAAATAGAGGACAAATAGTGTTTTCCTGAGCTGTGGAATGAAGAGGGAGGAGCGCCCTGGGAAGGGCTTGCTCTTTCAAAGTTTGATGGGTCAAGGAGCTGTGTTTGCTTCCCGAAGGCCAGATGTGGGCCACAGGAAGTCAGTGGCTAGGGTGAGGGACAGTGTTAAGTTGTTATCTTGAAAAGGCCTCTGTAGGGGCGCCTGGGTGGCTCAGTGGGTTAAAGCCGCTGCCTTCGGCTCAGGTCATGATCCCAGCGTCCTGGGATCGAGCCCCGCATCGGGCTCTCTGCTCAGCAGGGAGCCTGCTTCCTCCCTTCTCTCTCTGCTTGCCTCTCTGCCTACTTGTGATCTGTCTGTCAAATAAATAAAAATTAAAAAAAAAAAAAAAAAGAAAAGGCCTCTGTAAATGGAAGGTTTTGCAAGTTGTCAGAGCTTATAAGAACCCACAAAAGTGCTTTACAAAAGAAACAGGGTTTTAGGGCATTGATTTTCTCAGAAGGCACTAGATTGTAAAGTGTGCTTCCCAAGTAAGATGCATCTGTCCCTTATCTCTCCTTCCACCAACCTGCCCACCACTGAAGGATCCAGAAGTGGCATCACACAGGAAAGAAGAACAGAGGAGCAAGCTAGGAAGTTGAGACCCACTCTTAGTCTGAGGCCTGGACTAGACTAGGGTGGAGAAGTTTTAAACTGAGTAAGAAGTTGCAACTCTGACATGAGGGGGCATTGGGATTTTTAACACCTTAAAAAATGAAATTAATATGAGGAAATCACAGGAACTGTTCATGAAATTCAGTCTGCTCCCTACTATAGTGTTTGGAAAACATGAGTTCACAGAGTAGCTTGAAAGGGGTGGTGGTGAAAACGACAGCAACAAAAATAATTGCTTCCCAGTTATATCCTCAGGGTCCCAGTCATCGACTAAACCAGTTAAAATGTGACTTTAATATAATATTAAAAACGATTCCTTCTGGGACAAAATGTCACCCAACGAGCTTTCGCTACGCTGTCTCTCTCAAGTATTATTTGGGTCACGGGATCCACACAGGCTCAGATCCCTCACAGCTCACCTTCTGGTGTCGACAGTCACACCAAACTTAGAAATGGCTGCTTCAGGAATTTTCTCCTGATCTTTCATTATTAGGATGTTGGGAAGTCCCATAAAGGCAGTTGATGATGTGCCTAAAAATCGTTTTGAACAATGAAGCACATGGTTTGATCTGGTAAATGACCACTACCCTGAATGGTATTTTGCTACCAAGAATAATAATAACGACATCCTGACCCTTCTTATATTTTTATTTTCAGAGATTTATTTTAGTTCTACCAAGATTACCTCACTCAATTCCACACCAAAAAGGGGGGGGGGAGAGGAAAAAAAAAATTTTTTTCCCAAAATTGGAAAATGAGCCAAACCTACAGGACCTCTCTCTGCTCTTTCAAAACAGGAACTGTTGGTTAACTATTACTCTCATCATTCTCTCGCCTTCTGCCCTAACCGGGCCCAGGACACACTGGTGCCAAATACCGATTCCTGTGACTCCTAAATGGTCCGGCCAACCCAGGATTCCAGCTGAAGTGGATACTGGAACAGTCAGCCTGCATGTATGACATTTCGTCCTGCCAGCGGTAAATCGCTTGTCAAGGCTGAGCGGGGACAGTCTGGCTTTAGGATAGACAATGACATCAATATGCCAGTGGTCCTCTCCCTCCCTCCCTCTCTCTCTCTCTCTGTTTCTTTTGTCTTGTTTTCTTAGTTCAAATGTGTGTGTGAAAAACAGATAGCCAGCAGCAGCTATGGGAGCTAAGACAATGACTCTGGCAGAGCAAAAGGGAACTAGGGCAAGTAGTCTCTGTGTTTCATATAAATACAAGATATATGTATTCCGTATGTGTATTGTATGTGCATAATGTATTTTATATTATAATAAGTAGTTTTTATAATTAAATTTGTTAGTTATTTAATAATATGATTTGCCTATTAAGGTTATTAAGTTGAATAAATTACAGATGTATACATTGAATTTATAACATTCAGATTTATATAACATAAAAATGCCCAATGGTATAAAATAAATGCATATTTATTAAAATACACTAGATAGTAACAACAGGGATGATTATAGCAATGACTAGCTCTGGACCATAGTAGTGGTGGTAGTAATCAATAAATAACAGCTATTTTGACTCCAGCTAATCTTCCTGCTGAGAGATTTACATATATTATCTCA
Source organism: Martes martes (assembly GCF_963455335.1). NCBI lineage: Eukaryota > Metazoa > Chordata > Mammalia > Carnivora > Mustelidae > Martes > Martes martes. The sequence goes on along the minus strand of NW_027666430.1, from coordinate 7,256 downwards.
TGTAATCCTTACAACAATCCTATGAAGGAGTAGCACTCTCCTCGTTTATATAATTGAAGAAACCAACGTTTAGAGATATGAAGTAATTCTGTCAAGGTCACCCGATGTGTAAGTGGTAAAAGTTGGATTAAAACATAAATCTTCTTAACTCCAAAAGTCCTCTGCTCTTATACTAAAGTAGGTCAACTCCTTCAATGGAACCATCTCTTATTACTTGTCTGCCATTTTCCTCTCATGTTGCCAAGGGCAAGTTTATTTTTGGTCTCTTGATTAGACATCTTGTCTACAGTCACAAGAGGGAAAACCATACTCACTAGAATAAATACAGATCAAGAAACCCCAAAACTTCGTTCTTCTCCATGAAATTAAGACCACTTGGAGCAATATAGCCAAATATTTTTGCCTGATACAATCCTTCCTGGTATCAACGCCAAGAAAGCATTCTGAAGGGCAGAAAGGGTGGCAGACCATTCACAAAGACTCTTGGGCTCTTGGGATATTTACCTCTCCAAGGAATGCTGATATACACAGAGCATCTCAGCGACTTAACCACTCAAAGCCATCAGAGTCCAGGAATGGTAACGACACATGCTTTAAATGGCCAATTAAGGATTAAAAGGAGACAAATGCTCATTTTATTAAAATGCCAATTATTTTCTTTTACTTATTTTAAGAAATAAAATACACTCAGAGGCGATATTTTAATAGATATTGCCATACATTTGCCCATTTTTCCATTGGATCATTTGACTCTTGTCCATTTTAAAGAGTCATTTATATGTTCTTCCATATAGCATATTTATCACAAACTTATTATTTGTTTACTGATTTTTAAAAATAATATCTCCCTCAGTGTACAAAAGACTTGAATATTTTATGCCGATAACACGTATTATATACTTTAATATCACTTCTGGGTTTCCTGTCTTGCTTAAAATGATCTCTGCTGCATGATTATTTCTCTGTTGATTTTCTTCTAAAAATTGATTACATGATTTTTTATATATTCAGTTATTTAATTCATCTGAGACTTATTTTGTATATAATATGCAATAGAGGACCAACGAATATTGCCCTAGATGCATCGCCAGCTGTGTCAGCACTAATTATTAAATATTATATTCCCAATGAACTGGAATACCACTTTTAGTATATATTAAATGACTAGAATCCCTTCTTGATCTTTTCTAATACTTTATATTTTTGCAGTTTATCCAGTTTTATCTTAAAGATAGTTTACTTTGATTACAGTAGTTTTGTCCTACATTCTGACAGTCGACATAGCAAATTTCCTATCACAATTACTTCGAATACTTTCTTTAGCTATTCCTGGGCCTTCATTCTGTAAAAAATTTTAATTATTTTTCTAACTGACAATAACTTGCTGGGATTCTAATTGCAATTATATTATACTTATATATTAATTTTGAAAGGTTGACACTTTTAGGACATATTTTGATATTTTTTGCACTTCAAAAATCTGAATATGTTCACATTTTTCAGAACCTCTATGTTCTTTAAAAATATTTAAAAATTTAAATATTTAATAATATTCTATATTTGGGGAACCCAGGTGGCTCAGTTGCTAAGCGTCTGACTTCAGCTCGGGTCATGATCCCAAGGTCCTGGGATCGAGCCCTGCCTCAGGCTCCCTGCTTGGAAGGAAGCCTGCTTCTCCCTCTCTTACAACCCCTGTTTGTGTTCCTCCTCTTGCTATCTCTCTCTCTCTGTCAAATATATAAATAAAATCTTAAAAAAATATATTTTATATTTTTCATTACATATGTCCTGTTCCATCCTTGTTTCGTTTTTTTCCTAAATGTTTTGCTTTTAGGAATATATTTATAATATATAAAATTTAATTAAAATACAATATATTAAATTTATAATTAATTTATAACTAAATATATTTATTTATTGAAACAAATTAAGATTATTTTATATTTTTCATTACATAGGTCCTGTTCAGTTGTATTAAATTTATTCCTACATGTTTTGCTTTTCTTTTGTTTTTATCATGATGACATATTTTCCCATTTTAATTTCTAGACACTTATTGTTATTTGGTTTTTGAATATTTATCTTATATTAGGCATTCTTTTTTAAAATTCTGATTTATTTCTTTTACTGGAGTCCTTTGAGGTTTTTAAATATATACTGGTATCTTCAGCAAAAAATATAATTTTTCCAATGTTAATGTTTGGTACTTAATAGTCTTCTCTTCTTAGATCTTCTAAGACAATGAGGAACATTAATGGAGACAAGAACATACCTGTCTAGTTCCTGATCCTAATTTAAATACGTTTACTTTTTTTGTCTTTTTACTTTCACCTAAATAGCTTTTATAAAATATAGTTTTCTCCCTACCTTATCTTTTTGTTTTTTAAAAATTGGCTTTAAAATTTTATTAAAGGTATGTTAATATTTTGCATTTGATCATATGGGTTTCTCATTTAATTTATGGATTTGGGGGGTATTGAATTATTTTTGCATTCCTGTTGAAAATTCTACTTCACTAGAGGAATTATCTATTTCATATATTTATGAATTCTATGTGCTAAAATTTTATTTAGAATTTTTAATCCATTAGGTGGAACCACATAAAATTCCTATTTTTATGGTTCAAAAACAGTGAAATATCAGCAACTGCATATAGTAAAATCTAATATATTCATGCGTGAAATTGGTCTGTAATTTTCTTTTTTGTGCACATGGAGCTCAAATTATTTAGAATTCAGAAAACAAACACGGTGTTATCTTTTCTATAGTAATAGTATTTAATATTTAATAATATTTAAATGTAATGTAATATAATATTTTATAATTTAATATTATTTTAAAAGTAATATTATAATTACTTTGTTTTATGTTTTATTATATTTTTGAATGGGTAATGAATAATATGGAGTCCTCAAAACACACCAAGTTTGAAACATAAAAACTAACCTTTTTTACCCCTGAACAAACACCATTATAGGTTTCTTATGCCTTTTTCCCCCCTAGGAGATAATTACATAAACATAAATGTGAGGAACTCTAACATATTTACTCTTTGACACTTTAGTTTTCCCACTTTACAATACTCTTATATATAGAATGACTTTATTATTTTTGTGTCTGCAAAATATTTCAATATATGGGTGTACCAAAATTATTCTGGCTAGTCCTATAATTCCAGAAATTTGTATTGTTTCGAAATTCTTATTGTTGCCTCAATGTAGCATTTAATATCTTTGCCCAAATGGCATTTTGTCCATATGAGAAAATACTTGAGGGAAACATTCCTAGAAATGGAACTCGCATATCGAAGTACCTAAGCACTTTAAATGTGGGATAGCTAGCTCTTAGTAGATCTTGGGTCAGGAACTAGAGCTTCAGATTCCTCTAAAGTGGTATTTCAGACTTGAAAAAATAGATTCCTCCCTGATGAAATGAGAATCTTGCTTGGGACAAGAAATCAAGGCTAGGATTTCCATGAGGTTGGGAAAAGATCCCCCTTAAGGCAAACCCTCCTCTCCTTGGCCCTCTGTATATACCAGTGAGGTGAGGAAAATGGTGGAGGTCCTGTTCAGTGGCCAATAGATTAAGGCTGGGTGTTTGGAAGTGCACAGAAGGTCTAGTTGTCTTCAGGTATCAAAACTTAGAAACTTGTAAAAAGGGGTTGACTTTTCTGCTCAGCTGAGCGGTCTGTGCCTCACAGAGTGACGACTTTTGGAGGACTCAAGTCAGGATGGTGGACCACAAAATCAGAGTTGATGACTGAAGGTTTTCCTGAAATCAGATCTAATAATAGAATAAGCAAGGGAGAGTTTTGTTATGTTTGTTTTATTTTTACCTTTCTCTCATGTCTTCTCTCCCTCTAAGCAGCTCTTGGTATTTCGGTTCTCAGAGTGAGTATTTTGTTGGAATTTATCTAATGACTCTAGAACTCTCTGTTTCTTGATGTTTGCTTTAGAAGACCACCCTTTTCACATATTATTCCTAAACATAAGCAAAGATACCTTGCTTTTGCTCTGTCATGGCTTCTGTTACTAGGTTGACCTACTTTGTGCCAATGACCAGAAGATTTTTTTTTTCCCCCCTCTTTTTTGTTTTCCCCCAGCAATGCAGCAATGATCTTAATGTGCTACTATGTTTTAATAGTCAATTTTGGCTGACTATTAAAACAAAATAGTACACTATAAAAGTCCTGCATAGATGAACACCCTCCAAATGGTAGATCCTAGGGAAATGGTGTTCTTTTTAAAGGATGACAGAGGGCACAGAGTTTGATATGGGAGGAGTGGTACTCTGACACTTTGGTGTCATCACCCTAAATTTTAGTTTATTTACCTTTCATGCTAATTTCTCTTATTTGCTGAGATACATGATTCAAGTGTTATGGACAAATCATGGACACTTGTTAAACTGTGAGGAAGACTTTATTTAAAACCATTGTGATGGGGTATGGCAATAGGGGAGAAAGAGGGTCCAAGTCTCCATGCAACAAAGACAGCTGGGTATTTATAGCCAAAAAGTAGGATAAGGAGTCAGGAGATTGAAAATTACTAAGAGAAGATGTCAAGGGTTAGGAGGATTCTTGCTGACCTAACAATTTTTTTTTTTTAAGATTTTATTTATTTATTTGAGAGAGAGAGAGTATGAGTGTGGGAAGGGGCAGAGGAAGAAGCAGACTCCCTGCTGAGCAGGGAGCCGGACATGGGACTCTATCCCAGGAGTCTCCTGGGACTTTGGGATCATGATCTGAGCCAAAGGCAGATGCCCAAATGACTGAGCCACCCAGGTGCCCCTGACCTAACATGATTCTTTTGAAAAACAGACCAAGGATTTGGAAATCAAAGACAGAAGTTGGGGCTGTGATAAAGAACTTGACCAAATATCAAGGGTGATCAGATACCAAAGATGAGGCGTGTCTGGTAGGAATTCTTTGTGCTGGACAGGCAAAGGATAGGATGAATCTTAGTTGAAAAGAGAGTCAGAAGAGCCTGACAGAAGTTTGGTCAAGGAGAGTCTCTGTGACAGAATGGCCACTAAATGAGACATTTGTAAGCCTGTTATCTGATACCAGGACCCCAGCTCTGTCTTTCCCCAAGGAACTAGGGAAACAATTCCATAGAGAATCTCCAACTTTTGTGTGCCCCTAGGTAGAATATCGGAATTGTCTCATTGTTAGCGTCGACTCTGGAGAAACAGCAACTTTATCCCCTTGCTGGTTCTAATTAGAACCCAAGTAAGAATGAATCTTAAGCAAAATTGGAAATAGATTATATTTTTCACAACTTTGAATCATTTTTAGATTATACTTTGACCTAAACTGTGACCAAGTCTCTCTTTGACCTCAAGTTGTTTCCTGACTGCTTCCCAAATTTTAGATTTTTTCTTCCATATCTTTCTGACATATATTTTTAAAAATTCTTTCACATGCCTCATTTCTCCCAAGTGATAATTTCTTGTATATAAGACCTCCCAGGGTAAAATGCTTGACCAAGACATGTCTAACAGAGTAATGAGGCAATATTGTTAGGGAAATAGCTTACATCCTGAGAAGAGGGAGGGTTTTTGGTTTCCTGTCAATCATATCATAGGCTGCTGCCTACTATGTGAATTTACAAAATTTGACCTTGACCCTGGGTTCTTGAAAGCTTTATCTCAGAGATTAGATAGTTGGAAACCACAAAGAAAGATCATTTTATACCTTCATCCTTGCTCTTTTTCTTTAAATCCTGGCCCAGGTAATACCATATCGAGAATTAATGAAAATAGACGGATCTGGGAAATACTAGACAAATTCACCCTTGCCAAGTCTGAAATTAACAGGCGAGTCCTTTTTGATTAGAAAGAATATATTTCTGAGTTTTAATCACAGTCTCTCAATTCTGAATTTCATCGGGATGCAAGGTTTTGCATTGAGTAAGTGTCTAAGCCTGGCTTTAAAAGAGAAGCTCTGATAGAGTTTATGCATGTGAATGCAGGTTGATTTACATAGAGCTATGCTTATTTATGCTAATGAGTAAATGCTAACTATACATCTTAAAACAGGCCCTCGCCATGAGGAGCAGATTTCGATGTGTTCACAGTTTACATCTTGAGAACATGCCCTTCTTTAGAGACTGGAAATGATCTGATGTGATGTGCTTGTGTGTCTCACACAACCCCCTTGCTATGAATAGTTCTCGATCAGCTATGGTCCTTTTGAGAGCTGTGGACATGAAAGTTCAACACACAAGGAGAAAAACCGGAAATGTCGGTCATAGAGTTGGCATGGGGAAGAGAACCTCAAAGCAAACCCGGAGGCTTCCACCGGCAGATTGGGACACCTCCAAGACTCCTGTGGGCTGGAGATAATTGCTATTATCTGCCTAAGGCACGTGTTGCTTCTCACCCTGATGCCCTAAGATTCAGTTTCTGCATGGAGTGACTTAACTGCTGACAGCCTCATAGGATTTGTAAACTGAAGAGACAGGCTACGGCTTCTCTACAAAGTGTTATCCATATTCTCCTGAGGGATTTAGCAGTTAGCAGTTGCTAGATAGGATGCTTCCAGACCCTGCTTTATTTCCTTTAATCACAGTGAAATGGAAATTGTGGGAAGACAAAGAGCACAGGGCAGTCCAAGCCTTTCCCCTTGGCTTTTATTTCTCATGAAGTGTCATGTATTAGTTGCCTCTCCCTCCAACTTGGCTTCAAGAAGGAAAACTCTTCAATCTCTCTGGAATCCTAAAGCCCAGGGCTGGCACGTCTCACACCGTGATCAGAAACAGATACCAGGCAACGATGCCCAAAGCAGACTCCAGAACCACTACAGTCATCCATTCCAGCAAAGGGAGAGCCTGTTTCTAGTTGAAATTACAGGGACTGCAGTGAAGTGAATTATAACTTTTTTTTCTGTATTTAAATATTCTTCCCTAATTTATCAAAAGGTTTAAACAAATAGTATTATGCAAACAGACTTTCAGCAGGATGTTTGCTGATGTTATACAACTTCCTTCAGGAAATAATGCAGTCTCTGTTTCAAAAAATGGCACAATGGGGGTGCCTGGGTGGCTCAGCAGGTTAAGCCTCTGCCTTTGGCTCAGGTCATGATCTCAGGGTCCTGGCATCGAGCCAGGCATTGGGCTCTCAGCTCAATGGGGGACCTGCTCCTCCCCGCCCCCACCTGCCTCTCTGCCTACTTGTGATCTCTCCTCTTTCTGTCAAATAAATAAATAAAATCTTAAAAAAAAAATGGCAACAATGGACCATTGCCCATAATTCTT
>NW_027666431.1:0-92504 GCF_963455335.1 Martes martes | reverse complement strand
CTTCCACACCTAGGGAATCTTGCCCACGTGAATAGAAGAAAACTTATGCAAGAACACTCACTACATTACTGGCTGTAATTAGAGAACAGACTCAGGACTGGAGTGGCCTGGGCTGCAATCCTGGTTCTGACACTCACCAGGTCTGTGAACGTGAGCAAGTCACAAGCCACTCTGTGCTGTAGTTTGCTCTTGAGGAAAACCACCTTAGATGCCATTGGGAAGACTGACTTCATACACAGTAAGCATTAAAGAGTCTCCCAGGGGCATCCTGGTGGCTCAGTGGATTAAGTGTCTAACTTCAGCTCAGGTCATGATCCTGGAATCAATCTAGCCTGGAGTTGGGCTCCCTGCTCAGTGGGGAGTCTGCTTTTCCCTCTCTCTCTGCCCCTCCCCCCACTTGTGTGCTTTTTCTCTCACTCTCAAATAAATAAATAATGCCTTTAAAAAAAAAAAGTCTCCCATGCATGCTTCTTATTATTTTTAATTATTGTATTTACTTAACCTACCCTTGTTATTTACCCATGCTGGTTTACCCAAATAACAGGATAGAAAGGGAATATATTTACACATCAGAATTTCATTATTCCATGTTCCACTGGGTCACATGGAAACCATTGGTCTTCTAGTCTTCAACAGCTACAGAAAACTTCAACAAAAGCTTAAGCAGAAGCAAGTAACAGATTCTAGAACAGACCTCATCTTTCAGGAGTCAGCATGACATGGTTAATCTACATCAGGTCACCCAGATATCAAGCACAAATAGAAGTAAGCATGATTAAAGAAAGCCAGATGTGCCAAATCCTAAACCTAAGAGCTGGCGAGATTAAAGGAGGGTTTTCATTTTTTTGAAAGAAAGCACTCTAACTTTCTAAAAACGAATAGTTCCCTTACTTAATTTAAAATATAATTTGGTTTACACATTGCACACACACACGAAATTGGCCAAAAATTTTTAGAAAATGTGCCATTTGATGGGGAGTTTTTTGTACTTTGGACTGTTTCTTTAAGAATTACAAGAAATTATAGAAAAAATGTTAAATAGCAAAAATACAGATACATAGAGAATAAAAATTAAAAGCCTCTCCTAACCTTAACCTCTTAACCTTAACTCTGACGATTTAATTCCTTGACATTACACACACACACACACACACACACACACACGTACACATACATATCACATATACTCTTTTAAGTGCAATGGGGTTACAATATTCATTATTTATGTATAGGGCCAATTTTTTCCTTTATTCTTTATCTTTTAATGGTATATTGGCTATCATTTTTTATAGGTTGTGAACAAGTACAAGGTAGGGTTCTAAATCTTTATCCATGTGTATATCCAGTTATCCCAGTATCATTTGTTAGATTTCCCACTGTTTAAAATGACTTTTTCACAGTCATAGTATCCTTGTGGAATCTAATCTGTTCTATTGATCTATTATTCCATTTCCATACCAAAAACCACATAATTTTATTTACTATCATTCTATATTGTATATTGATATCTGTAGAAAAAGTTCTGCCTCATTTCTCTTTTAAAATTATTCTTGCCTAGTCCTATGATTTCTTTCCTCCATATAATCTTTATTATTTACTTATAAAGTTCCATAAAGTATATTTTGAAGATTTAGATTGGTATTTCTTTAAACTTATTGACTTATTTATAAAAATGGGATATTTTCAACCCAAGATATAAGAAAAAATGGATTAAAAAAATATACCTTTCTTGAATATTGAATGTCAAGGACAGGGGATTTTCTAAAGATAAATAAGTAAAGGTACTCATTTTTATTGTGAAATAAGGAGGAAAGGATAAAGTGAAAAATAAAGGGACAAACGATATAATGCATTGCAATTGAGCAGATTTGATTTCAAAGCAAGTCTCTTTTACCCTGTCTGGACCAAAATGTTCTCATCTATTAAATAAGGAAGTTGGACAGGATGAGGTCTAGGCCTTTTCCAGCTCTATATTCTGTGATGCTTCTACTCCAGGCAGGATGAATCAGGAGTTGAAACCACATGGAGCTAAACAGTGATGAAGAAAAACTTTATGTTAAGCTAGGCTGATACATTATTTTGGGAGGAAAATAAATCTGTTGCCTTCCGTACATTGGTGGATTCATCAGCCAGCATAAAGGAAGGTGTTGTTAATCTGATAGTTCACTTGGGAATATTAAGGCTCAGGGGGATTAAGTAAATTTTCCAGTATCACACAGCTAGCAAGAGACAGAACGTCATTTCTGTATTAGATGTGTGATTTCAAGACTGATTTTCTTTCCCCTCTGTGAAGCAATCTTGATGAGTGCTGAAGGAATGATCCAACAAATGGATGGAGAAATGGATGGGTGGAGGGATGGATGGATGGATGGATGGATGGATAAAATAATCACATTTCAACTATGTGTTTGCTCATCTCAAAGTAGGAAAATAGACATTTGCTGAAAAAAGAAAAGAGTAGACCTTTTTTTTTAGAATTTGCTTTTTCTCCAGCACCATAAGTAGCTTTCAGAGGAATTACTTTTAAAAAGCAGTGATAAGAATGGACATAATCTGACTTCTAAGTCATAAAGACAACAAGAGAAGTCATTTTGTATCCAATCATATCACAAAATTTGACAATGAGTTTTATCAGTGTCTTCTATTTCCCTAATTAGTCTCTATTCTACTACTTATCTTATTTATAATGCTATGAATGGTAGCTGTTGAAGAATTATTTCTGCAAAATCAATATAGAAAGAAAAGAAATATATTAATAGAAGTATTTAATTGTTGTGTGTTTCATATGCCAAGTGTTGCTCTAAGACTTTATACATATAAGCTCATTTAATCCTCATAAAAATATACAACACAGGATCTACATAAGTTTATTTGAATGGGTCCAGCATGTAGTGCTCAATAAATGTTTGCAGTTTTTACCTTTTTATATAATAGTTTCCATGTGATTTCAGAAAATTTCAGTATTCTAATGTAAAAAAGTAACTTCATGGATCTGAATATTTAAGTGCACCAAAGTATTCAAATCCATCATTCAAACCAACAAAATCCAATCTTTCCACTCACATTTACCTCCTTCTTAATGGCTTTTATACTCTCTTTCCTTCCAATGCACTCAGCTAAAATAACATAAATAGCAGCCCACATATACCCTGCCCTGGCAGTTCCTTTCCAAATGCAAAAACACTTATAAATTGAAATAAAAATGACAAAATGAGGATTGTGCGACATTTACACCAATATGATCATTAACGGATGTGAATTAGCTTCATGCTCAACCAGGAGTCCTAGAATTTCCGAGCTGGAAGAAATTTTACTTATCTTGTACAACAGCAGCATTGTGTTGTTGTTGTTGTTGTTGTTCTTGTTGAGAAAAAAAAAGAGAGAGGAGAGAGGGACAGAGGGAGAGGAAAAGAGAGAATCTCAAGCTGACTCCACACCCAGCACAGGAGCTCAACGTGGGGCTTAATCTCACAACCCTGAGACCATGTCCTGAGCCAAAATCAAGAGTCAGATGCTTAACTGACTGAGCTACCCAGGCGCCCCACAATGTCTGCATGTGGCTGACGAGAATATTAAATCTCAGTGAAATAAAGTGAGTTGCCAAGGGTCACAGTATAGCTTGGGTAGCTTTTTAGTATTACATACCTAGTCCTATCTCCTGCAAGCATTAAATGTGTTTTAAATTTATTGCCTTCCCAGAGCTACTTGGACGTGAAGTATATAAAGCTTAGCTTGATGTCATCCTACCATGCCCTCTGGAGCGATGATGGTACCCAATGAGCAATCAGACAGTTGTCATTGCCAAGGACAGCCTTTTCTTGGCCTAGAGTTGGACTCCAGTGCTGCTTTGTTAAGCGGTGGCTCTCAGATGGTGAGTAGGTATAAAATGAAGTGTTCACCTGTTCTGTGTGAATGAGCTGAGCAGAGCAGAGTCTCACTACCTCTATCCAGAAAGAGGTAGACTCACTACATTTATGGTTTTTAAGTAGGCACCATGCCCAGTGTGGAGCCCAAAGCGGGGCTTGAACTCATGATCCTGAGATCAAGAGCCAGATGCTTAACAAACTGAGCCACCCAGGCACCCCCAGGAGATAAACTCACTCAAAGCTAGTTGTTCTCAGTGACAGTCACTAAGACTTTTGAAAGATATATATTATCTGTATCTATATCTATAATATATAATATCTATATTCTATATATAATATATATATTATCTGTATCTATATCTATAATATACATTATTTATATAATATATATATATATTCCTCACCTAGTCCAGAGTTTGGAAGAATTTATGGACCAAACTACATAAATGAGTAAGTCTTTCCCATCACATGGAATAGCTCAAAGCCCCATCTCAACTTTTGTCTTTTTGGGAAGTATAAAAAGCACACATTGGAATCCCTGCTCTTTGAAATACTTTAGGTTAAAAATGAAGTCTAATGTTCAAAGATATTTTACTCGATTTGCACATACACCTATTCAGGGAAAATAAAATGAGTTTAAAATAGCTTAAGATGAATTTAATATTTTGGGGGGGTTCTCAATTAGGATTTGAGGGATATTTGTTTATTTCACATTGATTGTAAGAAGAATCATTAGTGAGAAAGACTGAAGTTGAAGAATTTGATTTGCTTTTACTCAAAATTTGTAGGTAGGAGGCAGAAATGGCTTCATGGGGGAGATCCTTTAGGTATGAGGAGGATTCAGATTGGTGGACTTCAGAGAGAAGGGAAAACCAACAATTAACCTGAGCTTACTATGTGCAGTGAGCACTTCATAAATACTACTTACTTCATTTAATACCTACTGAAACTCTCCTAGAAGAGATCATTACCCTTATATTAACTATGACCTCATACAAGACACTTTAAAAAACATTCGCAAGGTGTAGAAAGTGTGCATGATGTGCTGTTGTTTATATTTGTAAATATTAAAAATGGAAGCATAAGTCAATATTTGCTTAGACTAAAAATGGGAGATAGACCAGATTTTTTTTAAAGATTTTATTTATTTATTTGACAGAGAGAGAGAGGAAGTGAGAGAACATAAGCAGGGGGAGCGGCAGCAGGAGAGGGAGAAGCAGACTCCTTGCTGAGCAGGAAGCCAAGAAAGGACTTGATCCCAGGACCCCAGGAACATGACCTGAGCCAGTCAGATTCTTAACTGACTGAACCACCCAGGTGCCCTAAACCAGAATTTTTTTTGAAGATACCTAGAGTAGAGAGGTAGAGGGACTCAGGAGCAGAAGCTAGACGTCTTTGAAGATAGCTTACTCTGTAGAATTTACTTTGGGACCTTGTAAATAGTTTACATAATCATAAACCAAAATTATATGTTAAAAAGCAATCCTTAATCTAAAGCCAAATGAAACAAATGAATCTAAATGTGCATCAAACTGACACAATGAGAAAAAGGGGAAATGTTTTAGGGACTTGAAAACACACTAATATGACTGTGTATCCTGGTGGAAGAGGTCCCATAGGTAAAAGTATGAAATAAACTTTGTTTTTATTACTTGTATTGTGGGTGATAGTTTTGGTGGTGTTATTCTGAGGCTATTGTGCAGGAATTATGTAATAAATCAAATCAGTGTTTATGTTGGCATTTATGAAAACTAGATTTCCATCCTGAGTTGGAGTTGTATTATTGATGAAGGAAAGTAAAAATCCTGGAGTTCTGATGGAAATAACAGTATGAACTTACTGAGGATTTTATTTTTCTTAATCTAGCACTATCTATTGCAAATGTCTAGAAACAATTACCAACATCCTAGCAATAAGTACCATTACTGAATCTTTACACTATTTCACACAAAAAGAAACCAGTTTTTCTTGGAGAATTGACTGATGTGAAGCCTGGAAAAAGAAATGTACAAAATGAGTCTGAAACATCTTGTCATACCAAAAAGCAGGAAAGCAAGCAAAGACTTCAAGGTCTTTGAGCAAAGAGACTCAGAAGCTAACTTGAAGAGATTCCCACACTAGCCAAAGATGGGCAATCTGGTTGCAATGATTAAATCGGTTGCAAAACACATCAAATATCTTTAAATCAATGAGTTCATGATTAAAAAAAAAAAACCTAATAGCTTACCTTTCGAGGATGATAAAGAACCAATTAGGTTTTTGAAAATTAGTAAATAAAGAGGAAGAATCAAGTTAATCTTGCCTTCTATAAAAACATGTTCTTTAGTTTTAAAACAGTTAATTTTTTTAAATAAACTTTAATTTAAAAATTTAATTAAAATTTAATTAATTTTTTAAAGTTTTTAAACAATTAAAATGTAAAAAGAATAAAGTCAATGTTAAGCATTTCAATCAAATACAGTAAAATTTCACATAGAACTAAAATTTACCCATACCAAACAAAAGTATTATGTCTTGCCATTCACATTCTATTTCAGGCTTTTAAAATTTAAGAACAAATAACTTCAAGTGGTTACACAAAATTTCTACTTGAGAACTGAAGTAGCTCATTCTGTCTTCCACTTTACAACAATTGTGATATTATGATTGATTTCTAATTAACACAGGACTATGCAGCCCCACATGGCTTGGAGACACAGATTGCCCCAAAGCAAGCTCTAATGAGTCCAAATCCTCACGTACTTATTCTTGAAATGAGAACATTTCACCGAATACCAAGAGCCAAGGCCAACTGTGAAGCTGGACTTCTCTGAACTAACTTCCGTGTAGAAGAAAATGTTTATTAAAGGATAGGTAATAAAAATAAGTTCATTTGAAGCTTACAGACATATCATTAAAAGTCAACAGGAACCACAGCAATTGTTTAGAACTTAATCCAATAGATTTTTTTTTTTCCAGAGACAGTACTTATAATTGGCAGCCTCCGTAATAAATAAAAAAATATGCCAGCTTTAGTTTTACGGTTGCTTTTAAGTCTTCTTTAGGATTTACAGTACTGTAGGCAACATACCCCTATTGCTCTCACCCTAGAATAGGTCGCTTCCACGGCACTGCCCCCAGTGGTATGACACTGTACCCGTCAACTTGAGCGCATATCCCATGAGAGACAACCAGACGTTACCATTTCCTAATGGAAGAAGAGAACACTATCTAAAAGGTATTTTTATAGGTATGTTATTTTATTTTTTCCATTTTATTTTATTTCTTTTCAGTGTTCCAGTATTCACTAAAAAAATATAAAACCCGAATCTCATCCAGATGTTAGATTCATATATCAGTTTGTAAGAAGCATAGTGTTCACAACCTGCTATAACATCTCACAGGACACAATCAGCAAAATCTAGACTTTGGTGAACTCCCCATAGCAAATGATTCAGATTTTTCAACAAATTAATTGCAGAGAGAGAGAGAGAGACCGCAAGAGAGACAGTGAGAAGGAAGACACTTAAGAGCTACAACTAAGTGCAAAATGTAATCTTATTTGAGTCTTGACTCACTGTCTAGAAACTATCTGAGACAGTTCAGAACACTTGAGCACTAACTAGATATCAGATGGTTATTAAAGCATAATTGTTCATCTTAAAATGCCATAATGACATTGCTGTTATGTTTATTTATTTATTTATTTATTTATTTATTTATTTATTTTAGAGAGAGAGCGAGAGAGAGAGTATGTTTGAGCACTGGACCACAAGTCGGGGGAGGGTCCATGAGGAGGGGGATGAAAAGGGAGAGAACGTACAGCAGACTCCCAGCCGAGTCTGGAGCCTGACATGGGGCTCCGTCTTACCACACTGAGATCATGGCCTGAGCCAGAACCAAGAGTCAGATGCTTAACCAACCAAGACGCCCAGGCACCCCTCTTGTCATGTTTAATGGAAGAGACTCCTTTTATTTCAGTAATAAATACTAGAGACAATATAATTTCTAGGATTTGTTTTTAAAACAGCATGACAGGGAGGCAATGATGGAAGTAGAGATGAAGCATGAGTGGGCCATGGTTGGGTGATTGCTGAGGTTGAGTGTTGCATAAATAGGGGCTAGTTT
This sequence comes from Martes martes, assembly GCF_963455335.1. NCBI lineage: Eukaryota > Metazoa > Chordata > Mammalia > Carnivora > Mustelidae > Martes > Martes martes. The sequence continues at coordinate 84,531 of NW_027666431.1, read as the reverse complement.
TTCTCTTCTGCTTTGGTGTATATATGAAATTTTCCATAACAAAATGATAAAAAAAAAATTTACCAAAAATCACAAAGCTGATAGAAGGTTTGAATGGAGGGCAGTATTATTTCTTTAGATTGGAAGTGGGAGAAAAGGTCATTGTTGGAGGAAGACCCCAGACCAAACAGGAGAGTATGTGGCCAGGGTTCATCGCCGGGCGGGGGGGGGGGGCACAGGGGGACAGGGCTAGCCTTGCCTTTTACACCTCTTTCTTGAAATGGGAAAGAAGAAAAGAAGAACATGTGAGGACACTGACACATCTTTTCTGCGGAGAAAGAGGGAATGTGGGAAGCTTGAAGGCCTTGTAGAGAGGAAATTCCCTTAACCTCTGTGTGGGGCTGACCAGAAGCTCTGCAACCTCCTTGATTCCACCCTACCATGTTGGACTTTCCAACGTCAACGACAGAAAATAGAACTCCCACTTCTTTGAATTTCAGACTTTCTGGTAACAATGAATTTGAAGGCCAGTGATTGCTTTCACTATAAACTACAGCATTTTGTTTCCTGCTTCTCACAATATCTAGTAGAAGTTCTCACAAATACTGAGAATCACCTTTTGGTGATTGAGAGTTCCTCCACTGACCTGTCCATGACCTTTATTTACTATCAGATAATGACTTGAATTTATTACTTTACTTGGATCGTTGATGAAGCCAGGCTTCACCTTATTGGGAACTCATGAAACAGAAGACCATTCCTGCCATAAATTCTAGCAAAGTCTGATGGATTTCTTTTTATGGGTAGTTGAAGCTGGTAAGGTTGGTTGTGAGGCAGAGATTTCAGCCCTAAAACATGGCCCTTTAGCTGCAAGCATCTGAGGACAAATGAAATATAGTTCTCATGCGGCAATATCCAGGGTGCCTGAGGCAAAGCTCACAGAGAAGATGGCCTGACCAAGTAGAGAATTCTGAATTCATTTCTTTCCATCTACTGTAGCCATGGGAAGTGCAGGAAAGGCAACATTATTTCTGCTCCACCAAAGACGTGTTTTGTAACACTTCACCCCAGGATCCTGGAGCTGAGTACTTATAGAGACTGACATTTCCATCATACATACGCTGACACATCACATTACATCACATCGTCTGAACTGAATAGGCGAAGGAAATCAGAAAAGGTGGCCACATTCAATGATCTGAATTCTTTGGGGACAGCTCAGTGCTCTGCAAGTCAAAAGAAGGATAAATTATTACAGAAGACTTCCCAATGCAGCTGCTCCATATTAAACACTGTCAAATAACTCCCAACTTTCTTTGATCTGAATGAATTCTATATTACTTTGGTGACCTTTAGCACATCTGTCCTTGACTCCTTTTCAATTTTATTCTATGTCTGCCTATAAGCATTCTTTCTTCATTTTTGCTATGTATTTGTAGAGAGAAATGGCAGTTATTTGGTTAGTTTTATTTTATAAACGGATGAGAACCAATTAGTGGTTTATTAACATGAAAAAAAGAGATAAAAACACAAGACATGAAAAAATATGGCAAAAAATAAAACCACGATGTCCTGGACTCTTAACATGTTCTCCCTCTGATGGTTCATGGTTTATAAAAGACAAATCACACACAATCTGTGTCTAATGACTGCTTCCACTTTTCCTAAAAGTAACAATAATAATTTTGAAACTTTGGAAGAAAGGAATAAAAAAATACAGAGGGAAACAGCAGAGTATATAATAAAAATAAATGCAGTACTCTATGAGAAAGAGAAATAGTTTATAAATAGAGAAAAAGAGGAAAAAATATGAAATCAGCCAAGGAAATTAATTGTAAGTACCAAAGCTTACTTCTTATATACTAATCTAATTTAAATATTTTTATTGTAATAAATATACTTACCTAATTTTTGTATTATGGCTGTAGAATAAGAATAAGATTATTTATTACATAGATGATGAATTCCACTCTCAAGTTTAAGATTTGAAATATTCTACTATCACACCCAATATCAACTTTCTGCAACCACATGCTTGAAAATAATATAAAGCAATGAAAAAAATACACAAATATCTTGGATCAGAAGCATACATATGAGTAAGCAAAATCTGTGCTATGGAACTTTTTTTCAAAACAAACTTAAAGTTATCACCAATTTACAACTTTCAACAGGTTTGGGGCACCTGGGTGGCTCTGTTGATTGAGCTTCCCGTTCTTGGTTTTGGCTCAGGTCATGATCTCATAGGATGGAGCCCTGCATCAGGGTCCACACTCAGCAGGGAGTCTGCCGATGATTCTCCCTCTCTCCTCTCTATCTCTCGGCCTACCCTCCAACCCCATGTGCACATGTGTGTGCATTTTCTCTCTCTCAAATAAAAAAAGAAATAAATCTTAAAAAAGAAACTTTCAACAGGTTTGCATCTATTCTTAAATAATTCTAACAAGCTAAATAATTTTTGGGAGGGGAGAGTAAATTTGTTTGAAATGAACTCAGAATAGTAACATACTTTGAATATATGTGTCTATATTATCTGTGCACCAGAGTGAGTTAAAAGCATTACAAACCTAATTCATTTTTTTGGCCAAGTATTACAATATGATGATAAAATACAATATAACTTAGAACAGCAAATGAGGCACTTATAGGATAATCAGATAATATAGTTGTCTACTCAAAATCAAGCTCTACTTTGTTCAGGAATCTTTTTTTTTTAATTTATAATTTTTTTTTTAAATTTGACAGAGAGAGATCACAAGTAGTCAGAGAGGCAGGCAGAGAGAGAGAGAGAGAGAGAGGAGGAAGCAGGCTCCCTGCTAAGCAGAGAGCCCTATATGGGACTCGATCCCAGGACCCTGAGATCCTGACCTGAGCTGAAGGCAGAGGCTTAACCCACTGAGCCACCCTGGCACCCTTGTTCAGGAATCTTAACCAAACATGTTTTCACCACACACATTTCACTTAAAAGGGCTTGATCATTTGTCTTATGCAGTAGGTGACATCCTGAGAACGCCTAAGATTCAGAGTCACTATTCTGTGACATTATTCCTCCTTCAGGATCAGCACAACTGTGCTCTAGCCTGCTTGCTGGAAATCACATGTAAAATCGGTGAATATCAATCCTCTGATTAATCCCAGCTCAATATAGTTGATGTCTCCCCTCCCCATCACTTATTTTCCAGTTGTTTCAAATGAAGACAAAACTTACTTTACACCAAGCATTAAGTTCTGAATAACCCATTTAGCTTATCCGTGAGATGCTCTTAAGAATTTTAATTAGTTGGTGATTATGAATCACTTTTAGATGCTTACATGGAAAAAGCTACAGCACACCAAACTATTATTATCCTTACAAAATTGTAAGGATAACATTATATTAATTATGGTTCTACATAGACCTTAATTATAAGAACTTAACTCTGGAGATAATTTCAGTGTTGGCAGGCCTCTTGATTTGTGAAGTCATACAGAAGTGTTATTTCTAGAAAAGTTTATGGAATGGACTTTATCAATGCATGCTATGTCTGATTTGGGATAAATTCCTGATTTCTTTTAAATCAAAACCATGTTCTGCTATAGAATGTATTTTTTTAAAGATTTTATTTATTTATTTGACAGAGAGCCCGATGCGGGGCTCGATCCCAGGACCCAGGGATCATGACCTGAGCCAAAGGCAGAGGCTTTAACCCACTGAGCCACCCAGGCACCCCAAGATGTATTTTTCAATAAGCTTTTTTCCCCTCCAAATTTCTTCTCTCAACAACTCAGTGAGGTTCTGTCGTAGGAAGAAACACTGAGGCTTAATTAAACCCCTTCCTTGGTTTTACATCTTTCCCCATGCTATCTGTGTATTTCTCATATGCGAAATTGACAGTGTCTTTTTCTTTGTTGTTGTGTTGGTTTGGTTTAGTTTGGTTTTGCTTTGCCTACAAATTCAATGGCATCAATACACATTAAAATGGCTCAGAACTAAACTATTTTCATCCTAGAGAAATGCTGAATCAATACTGAAACTATACAAATCTTTTCTTCTAACTTTATTAAGATTCCTCAGTGGCTTTTCATTCTAGTAGAAAAAAACTGTTAGTGCAAAAAGAGCTTTTACCTTCGAGACCCTACCTATCTTCCACTTCTGGTGCTTCTCTGTCCTACCACTTCCTCAACCTCACCTGCACACATATACAAGCATATACAAGTACACATGTAGGTACGCATGTGGACACACCATGTTTCAGGAACATTGGATCACTTATGTTCTCCTGACTACCCATCAGCTTCCTTCTCCGTAGTCTCTATTTGGAAAACCTTTTTTAATGTTGTTCAGATATTACCTCCTTTACAAAAACTCTCCCAACACCCCAGGCAGAACTCATCCTTAATTCCCCTATGAGATCCAGTGTACATCTCTTAAGCATTTATTAATTAATACCATAATCTTATTTTATGTCATTGTGTCTACATCCCCCATTAATTTAGGAGGTCTTGAGGAACAAGAAAAGAAGATAATTTTTTTTTAATTTAAAAAATTTTTAAAAGAAGATAAATATTTTTAAAGTAGGTTTCCAACCTTAAGATAAGTAGCATTTCCTTCATTTTTCCTGGTACAAACTGAGTAGCATAGAGGTGAAGTAATAACCAAGGTCATATAGCTAGTAAGTGGCAGAGTCAGAATCTTGAATCCAAGTCCATCTGACTCCAAAGCCTATCCCCTTCCATTGTATGAACAGTCTGTGTCTAGTTCATTGTGAACCCCAAGTCCCTTGTGCAATGCCTGGAAAACAGCAGTAAATCAATGAATTAGTAGATGGATGCATAAATAAAACTCCTAGGACATGAACTAGACTGACATATGGTGAGGATGGAACTCTCCAAGAACAAAGTCAGAACGTCATGGTGATATCCAAGTTCCAAGCTCTGCCTTTTACCAGTCCAGCTCTGTTCTGAGTGATAGCATTCAGGATGCCACCTGTCTTCAGAAGACCCCTGCCAGTGATTTGCTAGGATGGGGGATTTTAGCACATATGGGGTGACTATTGTTACTCACACCATGGCCATTTTGACAGGACTCAATGCTGGATTTTCTTTTCTTCTAGAACTACATATTTTGTACTTATTCCATTGTTTTATACTCTTGCTGTTGTTGGGTTGTTTAGGCACTACGATGTTAGAATGTGAAAAGAGGCTTGACCGGGTTAACTTCGAGTTCATTTGTTTCTACAGACTTGATTCTCAATCTGGAGTCTATGTTACATTAATAATTTTTACCAATCGGGGAAAGATAATTTAAATGAAGGATCCTCAAATCAAAGCACGGCTCCTCACATTACCATTTTCCTAAGAAGGCTTTACATCTTCTCAAAAATTCATTTCCTGATCTTGTTTATTAAACAAAATTATAAATCTTCTGGGTGCAAATAAACTTTTATTCAATGGTTGTCTCCTTGTTCCCAAACACACCCAAGTCAGGCTACTCCAGTTTATGTTTTGCTTTCTACACTTGCCTCTTTATGCATTCAAATTGACAAATGCCCTTGTACATTATTTTTAACCCACCCATATCTAATGCATCAGTATCTTGTTATGTTTCCTTTGATTTCATTGCTTGCAATGCTAGTATCAGCAGCACAGAATTGCCAAAGCACTAAGCAGCCCAATTTTTCTTTAATTTCTCAGAAAATTGACAGTTTTATGAACTGTCTCTTTACCTATGCCCCATAAACATGTCAGGCTGTGGAAAACCATTCTAATTAAATCCCAGGGGGACTGCAATGGAAGATTATAGCTTCTTGGCAGGTTATTAAAAAACAGTTGTTCATATATACACAAGTATGTGTACTGGAGCCTAACATTTGACAGAACAGTCAAGGAATTAACCCCACTAGCTGCTTCAGCTCAAACTGACTGGAAAGAAATAAGCAAAGTGAGTGGGAGAAGAAGACAGCTCCATTCAAGCTTCTATTTTTACATCCTTTGTGAGCTCCTATAGATTACTAGATAGTTTGAAAGGTGTCTGAGGTCATCACCTTCCTCAATGGATTTTATATACCTGCTAGAGAAAATTTATACAACTTTCATCTTTCCAATGAGTAATTTTTGATACCAGGATTCTCCTGGAACACATATAACTGAGCCAGTGGAAAAACAAATAAAATAGAGTTTTTCCCCCTCACAAACTCAACAGAAACATATGGTATATGGGATGTTGAATTTAAGGGAAAAAAAGAGATAATTCTTGCTCATGGAAATATTTTCCAGCATTTGCATTCCTGCCAAATGAACTATGCATTCTAACTGGATGGATAAATATTTCAATCTAATTGGAGACAGTAATTTCTCAGATGGTTAAGTTAAAAATCCAGTGTCAAGAAGGAATGGTCTGTGAAGTTCTCTGTGGAATATATGATTCAAATAAATGAGTATAACATTTAATTAATTAGTGAAATTGGGAATTGTGGACCCACTAAATAATGATTTCGGTTGATATATTTAAGAGTCATGAAAATGTGATCATGAAAGTGTGCCTTCCAACTTCCCAACAAAAAACGGATTGGTGGATAAAACAACCTGCTCCTGAGGTGAGTTGGCATTTTCAGTTTCTCACAAAAACAGGTCCTTTTATTCTCTTCCATGGCCACAAGGTACAAAAATGTTTCTAGTAATTATACCAAAAAGGTCATGCCCAAGTCTATAGGGAAATTGAATAAGATGGTATGGCTGGCTCATTGCAAGGTGCCCATCACCATTCTCAAATCAGCCAAAAATACGAAATATGGAGCAATTGGTGACATCTTTGTCAATAAAAATCTTTCCATGAAAAATAGCATGAAGTTTCCTCAAAAAAATTTTTTTTAAAAGTGTGTGATATAGTATTGTCACTACCGGGTATTTAACCAAAGAAAATAAAAACACTAATTTGAAAAGATATATACACCTCTATTTTATTGCAGCTTAATTACAATAGCAAGATATGGATGGAAGCAACTCAAGTGTCCATTGATAGAAGAATGGATAAATTATGGTAAATGTATACAATGGAATATTACTCAGCCATAAAAAAGAATGAGATGTTGTCATTTGTGATAACATGGATGGGAATGGACCTACAGTGTATAATAGTAACTGAAATAAGTCAGAGAAAGGAAAATATCATATTATTTCACTTATATGTGGATATGAAAAACAAAACAAATAAACAAACAAAAAGCAGACTCAAGAATAGAAAACAAACTGGTAGTAGCCAGAGGGGATGTGGGGGGGGGGGGGTGGGTAATACAGATAAAGGGATTTAAGAGGTACAAACTTCTAGTTATAACATAAATAACTCATGGAGATGAAAAGTACAGCATAGGAAATATAGTCAATGATATTATAAAAATATATGGTGATAGATGTTGTTTACACTTATGGTGAGCATTAAGTGATGCATAGAATTGTCAAGTCAATATGTTGTACATCTGTCTTTTCTCCATTGGATATTTTTCTTGCTTTGTCAAAAATTAGTTGACCATAGGGTTGAGGGTCCATATCTAAGCTCTTGATTCTGTCTGTTTTTATGCCAGTACCATGTTGTCTTGGTGATCACAGCTTTGTAATTTAGCTTGAATCAGGCAACTCGATGACCCCAGCTTTGTTTTTCTTTTTCAACATTTCCTTAGTGATTCAGGGTCTTTTCTGGTTCTATACAAATTCTACGAATGTTTGTTCCAGCATTTTGAAAAATGCCATTGGTATTTTGATCAGGATGGCATTGAAAGTATAGATTGCTCTGGGCAGAATAGACATTTTAAGAATGTTTATTCTTCCAATTCACGAGCATGGAATGTTTTTCCATCTTTTTGTGTCTTCTTCAATTTCCTTCATAAATGTTCTATAGTTTCTAGAGTATAGCTACTTTACATCATTGGTTAGGTTTATTCCAAGGTATCTTATGGGTTTGGGTGCTATTGTAAATAGAATTGATTCCCTAAATTCTCTTTCTACAGTCATATTGTCAGTGTATAGAAAAGCAACTGATTTCTGTGCCTTTATTTTGTATCCTGCCACATTATTGAATTGCTGTATGAGTTCTAGTAATTCAGAAAGTGTCATCTTTTGGGTTTTCCACATAAAGTATCATGTCATCTGTGAAAAGAGAGAGTTTGACTTCTTCTTTGCCAATTTGAATACATTTTATTTTTTTGTTGTCTGATTACTGTTACTAGAACTTCTTGTACTATGTTGAACAATAGTGGTGAGAGTGGGCATCCTTGTCATGTTCCTGATCTTAAGGGGAAGGTCTCAACTTTTCCCCACTGAGAATGATATTCACTGTGGACTTTTCATAGGTGGTTTTTCAAGTCAAAAAATCAGCAGAAGGGGCGCCTGGGTGGCTCAGTCGGTTAAGCCTCTTCCTTGAGCTCAGGTCATGATCCTGGGGTCCTGGGATCGAGCCCCACATTGGGCTCTCCGCTCGGCAGGGAGCCTTCTTCCCTTCCTCTCTCTCTCTCTCTGACTGCTTGTGATCTCTCTCTCTGTCAAATAAATAAAATAAAAAAAAATCAGCAGAAGACATGAACAGACACTTCTCTAAGGAAGACATACCAATGGCTGACACACACAAAAAATATTCAACATCATTAGCCATCAGGGAGATTCAAATCAAAACCATACTGATAGCAAAAATTGACAAGGCAAGAAACAACAAATGTTGGAGAGGCTGTGGAGACAGGGGAATCCTCATTCTGTTGTTTGGAATGCAAGCTGGTGAGCCACTTTGGACAACAGTGTGGAGATTCCTCAAAAAGTTAAAAACAGAGCTACCCTATGACCCAGCAATTGCACTACTGGGTATTTTCCCCAAAGATACAGATGTAGTGAAAAGAATAGCCACACACACCCCAATGTTCTAGCAGCAATGTTCGTGATAGCCAAACTATGGAAGGAGCCCAGACATCCTTGAACAGATGAATGGATCAAGAAGATGTGATCCATATACACAATGAAGAATTACTCACCACCAGAAAGGATGAATATCCATTTGCATCAACATGGATGGAACCAGAGGAGATTATACTAAGTGAAATGAGTCAAGCAGAGAAAGACAATTATCACATGGTTTCACTCATTTGTGGAACATAAGGAATAGCATGGAGGACATCAGGAGAAGGAAGGGAAAAATGAAGGGAAGGAATCAGGGGGGAGATGAAACATAAGAGACTATGAGCTCCAGGAAATAACCTGAGGGTTTCAGAGGTAAGGAGAGTGTGGGGATGGGTTAGCCTAGTGGTGGGTATTAAGGAGGGCATGTATTGCTTGGAGCACAGTGTTATATGCAAACAGTGAATCATCAAAAACTAATGTTGTACTCTATGGTGACTAACGTAATTTAAAAAAATGACTTTTTACCAATTCCTCTTCTATTTAATCTTTCAATTGAGTACAGCCCCCTCTTTGAGAACCCCTCATTTCTGAGTTTATCTGCTACCAAATTATCATCATTCTTCCTGTCTCTATGAAGTCTTTTTCTTTGTCCCCTTCAACAATTCCTTATAGTCTTCATTCTCCTTTAATGACAGGGACAATGCAAGTTTCTCTATTAAGTCATGTTTTTCTCTCTTTGTGCAATGACTTAAATTAATATCTCCTTCCATGGATTTATTGCAATCTCAATAACAAAGACTGCCAAATCTCTCTCTTTTTTCTCTCTTCAGCTTTAGACTTATGTTTCCAATTGCCTTCCGGACATTTGTATTTATATGCCTATTTACCTTGATATGTCCCCAATGTTAAGGTTCTCACAAGTCCAATTGCTCTTCCTGGCTTTTCTATACCTGTTGAAAATCTATGTTTCCAGGCTTCAGATTTCATTAATGTTTTAACTCCTAATTTTTCCAAACTCCTATATTCAACCAGTAGCCAACCATTGTGGATTTTAACTCTAAAACATCTCTCACATCTGTACAATATTCCCCAATTCCACTGCAGTTTTCATGAACTGTCACTGTATTTATTGTAATAACCTTATAATTAATTTCTTTATAGTATCTTCTCATCTAACACAATATCTTTAAATCTGCTTACTTAAAATTCAACCACAATCAAGTTATTCATCCGTTTAAAAATATTAAAAGATATGATCAGATGATTCATCATCACCTACAGTTTTTAAAACCAATTCCTCACAACCATGCTGTCTTTAATCAAATAACCACTCTCTACTCCTTTGGGTAGACCTAGAGAAGCAACTCCTCCTTCCACATTTATAAATGCCTTTATATTTCCTCTACCTCTCAAAACTTCTTTCCACCATCTTAGTTTTTTTTTTTTTTAATATTGCCTATGATGACTCTAATCTTATGGCAAGACATATTTAAGATAAGCTTGGACACCTTGTTAGGAAAGTAAGAAAGCTATAAAAAACTACTTGAGTCATGTTCTAGAACACAGGAGCAAGATGAAGTGTCCCCAGTGGCCAAAGGTGGTGTTTCCATTGGCCAAAAAGGATTGTAAATGTAATGGATTACATTACATCATGTATACAAAAAGTAATGAGTTTATATCTATATTCTTAAATTTTATAAGAAAATGATCCCCATCCTTTAAGGTCCATTTCTAGTGTGAGTTTATCCATATATTACTTTTTGATTCTCTCAAATGTCTTGGTTAGCTTTCCCTTTTGAACCCCTATAGCATTTTGCTTTTACTACTAATATTCTATTTTTCTTAATATATACACATCTAATAATATGGACATCATAGGATTCCAAAAATCCATGCTAGAGGTCAAGATTTCATTTCAAACATAATTAAATGTTCTTTGATTGGTAAATGACTCATTTTTCAGCCCTAAGAGTTCCAGTAAGAAGCAATACCTTAGAAGACCAAAAATTTTAAATAAGGTATACTATTCTCATTTGTTTTCATCACTTTTAAAATTACTTTTGCTTAATTTATTATGTAGTACTTTTTGGCTGTTACTTCACTTACTTTAGCAAGTACAGTTATTATTTGAAAATAACATTTTTGTAACCTCTTAGATTACATCTACCAAGATCAATTTTATTGCTGCTTGGTAAACTTATTTATGGATTACTAATATGTATGAAACCACAATTTGATAATTATACAGAATATACAAATAATAAAGAAACTAATTTTTAAATTTTTTAACAAAGATTCTTATATGTGGTTTATTATTGGAAAATTAATAGACTAAAAAGAGTCTGGGTTATTATTATAATCCCTACAAAATTTATAAAACATTTTTTCTATTATTTCAGTTTCCCTTGATTCTTCTTATACAAATATAGTGTAAATTCCCATTCCTGACACCTTTGTGATTGACATCATTATGTCATTACCAGTTAATTTAAGAAACTAAAGAAATACATCTGAATATCTCAAAAAACAGAACTTCTAACATATGCCAAAATTAAAGTAGCACAGTGAAGTAAGGATTTAAAGTAAGTGATTGGATAATTCAAGGCTCAAAAGACACTTTAATCTCAATAATCTGAAATTATTATATATTATTAATATATATTAATATATTATTAATATTCTATAATAATCCATGATGATGAAAAATTTCTCTAAATCTGCACTTTAGAGGGGTGCTGGGTGGCTCAGTCATTAAGCATCTGCCTTCAGCTCAGTCCTGGGATTGAGCCCCACATTCAGCTCCCTGCTCAGTAGGAAGCCTTCTTCTCCTCCTCCCCTGCCCTGTGTTCCCTCTCTCTCTTTCATTCTTTCTGTCAAATAAAAAAATAAAATCTTAAAATAAATAAATAAATGAATGAATGAATAAATCTGTACTCTCCAACACAATAGCCAATAGTAACGTGTGGCTACTGCCACTTGACATGTGGTTAGCATGGCTGAAGAACTTAATTTTTTATTTTATGTAATTTTAATTAGTTAACTTGTGATATGTGGTTAGTGGTTACAGTATTAGACAATACAGAGCTAAATCATTGTTTGCATCCTTGACTTCTGATTATCATGAGTGTGACATTTTCAGTAACAAATGCACACAAACGAAAAGCACAAATAGATCATTTACAACTGAAAATACAACTACTATTATTAATAACTACTGACAATCTATATGTTCTAAGTGCTATTCTAAGTTCTTTACATAAGATATTCGATTTAAAATTCAGGATACCCATATGGCATAGATGTCATACATATTTAGATTTTACAAAGCAAGAAAGAACCCCAGAGAAATTCTGTAACATCTCCAATATATTGTCTAGTAAATGGCAGATTCAAGATTTGAACTTAAGTGATCTGACTCCACAGTTCATGGAATTGCTTTTTGCAACTACACTTGCAAGTGAAATATTACCTAATCTCTTTAGAAATCAAAGAACCAAAGGCAAATTAAAATAAAACAGGTTATAACTTGTCACCCATTAAATTAGCAAACATTTAAAAGACTATAATATCTAATAAACACTCTTACTTTTTTCAGGTAGAAGAATATAATAGTTGATTAATATAATTTGGCAATAAGAGCTAAGAATTATAATAATGCCCATATCTTTTATTCATTTCTGTTTTGGGAACTTACCCTGGAGTAAAAATTAACAAAAAGAGGTTATGTCACCAAGATGGTAACTTAGGACATTACTGACATTTCTTCCCCTCACAAGAACTATCAAGTATTCAAGAACAAGATACCACTCAGAGAATCCTAGAATATGGGAATGAAGTTGAGGCAACCACAGAGACCAAGACTGACTTCATCAGAAGGGTAAGAAAAGCGGTACACATTGACTGCATTGCCCTTCCCCAAGGCCAGCACAACACCATGTCAAAGGGTCTTCCCTGAGCCTCCATTTCCTCCAGCAGGAAAAGAGAACCCAGGATAGACAACCAGCTCCTCCCCCAGCATGGTGGGTCAGTCTGTGGGGACCCCTACTCTAATATTGCACCACAGGGGTTGCATGGGATTCTGTGGGGTTCAACCACTGGGAATCTGACTGTGATGAAAAAGGAAAGGGTCTTTCAACAACCAGTACGTGGATCATGGGTACCAATCCATGTTCACACCTGTAGTGCCCAAGTAGTAATCACAACAAGAAGCCTTGCTCTTCTACAAAACAGAGTTTGCAACCTACTGCCCTCCAGGGCAGGAAGATATTTCATAGCCCTATCTACTACTGAATATAGTACCCCGTCTCAACCATCTAGTAAACCTGACCAGAGAATCCAGGCAACCACTGAGCCCATCCTATAGCCTCACCTGGGTAGGGAATGAAGACATCAGTCCTATCCAAGTGTTCTCAGCCAGTGGCACAATCAACCATCCCTGTCCTTAGAGCTCAAACAGTTGCCTCACCCCAAAATAGACCATAATAGCAAGCCCCACCTGCCCAAAGATATTGCCAACAGATATACCCAGAAACAGAAACTGAGCTGATTGATGAAGAACTGTCTACTGTCTGCCAAAGCAAACCTATAAAGTCTATAAGAGCAAACCTGTTATTCAAATGTGCAGATACCAACATAAGGAATCAAGGATCACAAAAAATGAGGTAAATATGAAACCACCAGAGGAAATGAATTAAGCTCCAATAACTGACTCTACTAAAAGAAAAATCAATAAACTTGAATTCAGGATAATCTCCTTAAGGATGTTTCATGAACTACAAGAAAACACAGCAGACAATTAAAAAATTATGAAATAATGCATGAAAAGAAAGGAGAAGTTTGACAAGGACATTGCACCCATAAACAAAATAAAACAGAAATCTTAGAGTTGAAAATACAATAACTGAACTGAAAATTCAATAGAGTTTCACAAGTAGACTTGACTGTGCAGAAGAAAGAATCCATGACCTAGAGGATAGGACACTCGAAATTATCAAGTCAGAGGAGCAAAATGGATAAAAAGAATGGAAAAGAGTTTTAAGATCCTATGGTATGGTAATTATAGAACACAATGAAAAGAAACAATATTTGCATTTCTGAAAGGAGGAAAGAGAAAAGGGACAGATAGTATATTTAAAGCATTAATGGTTAAAAAGTTCCCAAACCTAGAAAGAGAAATGGACACCCAGATCCATGAGATCCAAAGAATCCTAAATAGGTTGAATTCAAATAGGATCACACCAAGGCATATTATAATTAAACTGTCAAAATCAAGACAAAGAAATAATGTTAAGGGCAGAGAGAGAAAAGAGAGAAATTACAAACAAGGGAATACCATAAGACTTGAGACAGATATTTCAACAGAAGATTTTTATGCCAGGATGGAATTGTTGATAAATTCAAAATCCTGAATGACAATAAATGTCAACCAAGAATTCTATACCCAGCAAAGCTGTCCTTCAGAAAAAAGGAGGTCCCAAATAAACAAAAGCTGAGGGAATTTATTTCTACCAGCTCTGCTTTATAGAAATGTTAAAGGGAGTTCTCTGAGTAGAAGCAAAAGAATGGTAATGAGCATCATAAAACCATTAAAATGGTAGCATAAATATTGCTGGTAAGCATAAATTTAGATTCATAGTTAGATTTTGCCATATGGTAATATTGGTGCATAACTCACAACTTCAGTTTAAAAGTTTAAAAAAATGAACAAAGTAAAAATGACCATAACTATAATAAACTGCTATTAATTACACAATATAAAATCCATGTAAATAGTAATAGCAATAACCTGAAATGTGAGAGGGAAGAAAGTAGAGGTGTAAAGTTTGTGAATTCTATTGAAGTTAAGTTGTTTAAAATAGGGTATTAATTAAGTTGTTTAAAATAGGGTATTACAGGTCAAGATGTTTAAAATAGGGTATTACAGGTCAAGATGTTTTATGTAATTCTCATGGTAACCACAAAGAAAAATCCTATAGTCTTTACACAAAAGAATACAATAAAGATGTTAAAGCATACTGATACCAAAATACATCCCAAACCAAAGGGAGCAACATAAGAAACAAGGAATGATGAATCTATAAAACAAACAGAAAAGAATGAACAAAATGGCATTAGTAAGTCCTTAGCTACCAGTAATTATTTTAAACCTAAGTGAATTACATTCTCCAAAAATAGACATAGAGAGGCCAGATGGACACAAAAATAAATCCAACAATACGCTGCCCACAAGGGATTCATTTTAGCCTTAAAGAGACACATAGACCAAGGGTGAGGAATAAAAAAAAGACATTTCAAGCAAATGGTAACTTAAAAAAACAAGGGTGGCTAAACTTACATCAGACAAAATAGACTTCAAGTTAAAAAGGGTAAAAAGATAAAGATCATTGTATACTGGTAAAAGGATCAATATATCAAAAAAGATATAACAATTATTAATACTTATGCACCCAACAATGAATTCATATTGTTAAAATGCCAATACTACTAAAAGCCATCTGTAGATTCTGAATCAGAATCTGCATTTTAACAAAACTCCAGGTGACTTCCATGCACATTAAAGTTTGAGAAGCACTAATACAACATGCTCTAAGTAATGAACTTTCTTGCTGCTTCTTGGTTATCTATCTTCCATGCTATGATCACTAATCAAAGATTAAAGTCAATGCCCTTAATAATCAGGGACTTATTTGCATAAAGAATACCTTTATAAATGAAGATTAATCCTGTCATCATTCCTGGGAACATTACTGTATATGTAGATGATTCAAGGAACACTCTGCACTTTTAAAATCTTGAACTTCTTAACTCCAAATGTTTCCTCCAGTCCACTTTAGCAACTCACTCCATTGGCTTGACCCTAGACCTGGGATCTATAAACAGGAGCTATAAACTCTTCACTAAAATTAGACATTTATCTTCTTAAGTCATCCTCCAAGGAGTTGCCATAGAATTCTTCCTAAAATGCTGTAATATGTCATCATGATTGCTCCCAGTTCAAACATTCACTATGACTTCCTTTGAAGCAGCTACCAGACTGTTCAGGTATTTTTGTGTTTACACATCTCTTTCCTCCTCCCATCTCCCAACTCATAGAGAGAAAGACAATTTCCTATCATTCCTATGACAGAAATACTTAGCCCAGTTTCTGTCTGAAAACAGGCACTCAGTAAATGCTCTTTGAAGAATGGACACAGTCCTAAGTTTTTATCTGCTTTCAAGAACCTCTATGCTCAGTCATTTGGATTAAGTATGATTACCCTCATTTCGTAAATGAGGAAACCAACATCCATGACCTACCAAGGATTAGAAATGGAATGTGTAGCAAAGCCTACATAAAAACTCTCATTTTCTGCCTCTATTAACCATAATTTTCTCATTTCATATTTTTTTGTTCCAGTTTACAAATCTGCCTAAGTTCCAAGTCCTGCCACAGTCTGGCCTATGCTTGCCTATCTGTTGGTAAGGACTGTACTTTTTCTGGTATGTTCAGGTACATCTGCCCACTGACCCACTTATACCAAGCTTCTTCCCTCCTCTATTGCCTATGTTTATAACTATTGGCCTAAAGGAATACTTTAATCCTCATACAAATCCAACTCATCATTAATCCAGTCTGTAAAATTCTATTGCAATGTTACTGCATATTGTACAATTTTAGAAAATGTAGTCCTTGCTTTGTATGGCTCAAATATGCATACAGTATAGTTACCATGGTTTTAGTCAAATAACATCAATTTCCCCAAAACAGAGTTCTAATTTCAGTTTCTATGGTATATTAACTGTAATTACATAAAATAAAATTTTCCTGCTAACTAGTTCACAAAGGAACATGTGCAATATCATGATGTACATCACAATCAGTGACCAGTCCCCTCATTTCCTTCAAAGTCTGTCAGTGACTGGTCGCTACATCTGTCATAAGTTCACACACAGACAGCAAAGCATGTTGTCAGGTTGACTCCTTGTCTCTCACTGATAAATCAAGTGGCATTTTGCAAAAAGGAATAATCAAAAGAGGGAACTGATCAACAAAGACAAAAATGTAACAAAGAAATGAAAAGTGGTAACATTGGGAGTAGAAATAGAATCCCATGGAAATGGAGTTAATAAAAGAAAGAGTTGACCTTGAGAATCTTGACACTGCTGTTTTTCAAGAGATTCTAGACATGAAGTCAGAGGAACTTACTGGTGAAATTGCTGACATAAAATAAACAAAACCTCACAGATATTTTTATGACATATAAAATGTAAAAGATAAAATATCAGAAGCTGATCCAAACCTAGAAAAGAGTGTGATAATTTGCCATGGCACAATAATAGATGGGTGCACAATAGCAGAGATATTATGCTAAGAGAACAGTGCGAGGACAGGGCAAATTACTCTTGATACTTTTTTTTTTATAAAGAAATAAAACATTCAAAATATTTTTAATGTTGTTCAAAATAATTTTAATATTGTACTAAGTATTGGTTTTATTAGTTTTTCATTTGTGTACACAGTACAGAAGATCTTTGTTCTAACAAAATGTTTTCATGCTATAGAATAATATTAATTTTTTCCATTGATTTATTAAATTCTCCTGCATGTTCCACAAAGGAGAAAATCAACAGAGTGAAAATGCAACCTACAGAATGGGAAAAAAATATCTGTAGAAACTACATGCAAGAGGCTAAAATATCTAAGATATATAAGGCACTGGGTCACCTGGGTGGCTGTCAGTTAAGCATCTGCCTTCAGCTCAAGTCATGATCCCAGGGTTGGGGTCCTTGTTCAGTGGAGATTCTGCTTCTCCCTCTGCCTGATGTTTCCACTTGTGCACTCTCTCTGACAAATAAATAAAATTTTTTTAAACAAATAAAGAAATAAAATAAAATATATGAGCCATTCACCTAAGTAGAAAACAAATAAACAACAAGAACCAAAAAAAACTCAATTAAAAAATGAGATAAGTATCTGAATTGACATTTCATAAAACAAGACATACAGACGGACAGTGGGTATATGAAAATATGTTCAATGTCACTAATTTTCAGGGAAAAGCAGATCAAAACTACAAGAAGATATTGCCTCACCCTTAGAACAACCTTGATCAAAAAGACCAAAGATCATATTGGTGAAAATGTGGGAGAAAGGGAACCCTTGTACTCTCTTGGTGGGAATGTAAACTCAATAGTCACTATGGAAAATAGTATGGAGGATCCTCAAGAAAATTAAAAAGAGAACAAGCATATGACCCAACAATTCCACATATATGTGTATTTCCTAAAGGAAATTATGGTTGTCAGGAGTGGGGAGAATGGGGACACGGGAAGATGTTGGTCAGCTGGTGCAATTTCAGTTATTCAAGATAAATAAGTTCTAGAAATATAATTCACAGTATGATGACTATAGATAGCAAAAGTGTACTGCATACTTATATTTGCTGAGAGTAAATCTTAAGTATTCTTATGACACATACAGGTGATTATGGGGGCTGATGTATATGTTCACTAACTTGATTTTGGTGATCATCCCAAATATATGTATATATCGAATTATCACTCTGTGCACTTTAAATATCTATCTATCTATCTATCTATCTATCTATAGACATATAGATATAGATATAATTTCTATTTGTCAATTATACCTCAATAAAGCTGAAAAACAAACAAACAAACAAATCCAAAAATCTCTTGGCATAGTTTCAATTTGCACAGTCATATTATGGCTCCACACTGCCAGGGAAAGTAAGGACTGCCACTGTTTGTTTGTTTGTTTGTTTTTTAAGATTTTTAAAAAGATCTCATTTATTTTATTTATTTGAGAGTGTGAGTAGGGGAGGGACAGAGGAGGGGGGTCAAGGGGGAGGAAGAAAGATAAGCAGACTCTATACAAAGCAGAGCCTGACCTGGGGCTCAATCTTACAACCCAGAGATCATGACCTGAGCTGAAATCAAGAGTTGGCCACTTGACTGACTAAGCCACCCAGGTGCCCCTCTACTTAATTTTTTGATGCATATTTGTTTCATCTCCTCCTCAGCTAAACTGTGAACTACTTGAGAATGGTGGTACTCTTTTATCATTATATTCACTGAGGAAAATGCATACCACATAAAATTCACCATTTTAACCATGTCAAAGTGCACTATCGAGTACATTCTAGTACATTCACCATATTGTGCAACATTATCACTACCTGGTTCAAAAGCATTTGCTTTTCATTTCATCCATGTTGTGTCATGCATCAGTACTTCATTCCTTTTTGTGGCTGAATAATATTCTATATAATATACCTTAAATTGTTTATTCATTAAGAAATGGGTATTGTTCTCTATGTTTTGCCTATCATGAATAATGCTGCTATAAAAAGTTGTGTATATGTTTTTTGAATTTATGTTTTCAATTTTCTTGCATACAGACCTAGGAGTAGAATTGCTAGATCATATGGTAATTCTATGTCTAACTTTTTGAGAAACCATCAAACTGCCTCCCATAGCAGCCAAACCATTTTACATTTCCTCCAGCAACTTATCAGGGTCCCAATTTCTCCACATCATTGACATTTGTTATTTTCAGAGGTTTTTTTTTTTAAATTATTATTATTCTAGGCATCCTAGTGGGTGTGATGTGGTATCTAAGTACAGCTTTGATTGTCATTTTCTTAATAATTAATGATGGTGAGCATCTTTTTGTTTGCTTGTTGGTCATTTGAATCTTCTTTGGAGAAATGTCTATTCAAGCCTTTTGCCCATTTTTAAGTTGAGCTGTTGTCTTTTCATTGTTGAGTTGTAGAGTGCTCTATATATTCTGGATGATCAATTCTTATCAGACATATGATTTGTAAATATTTTCTGCCATTCTGATGGTTGCCTTTTTTTCCTGATGATTGCTTTTTAACTTGTTTGAAAGTGTCATTTGATGCACAGGAGTTTTTAATTATGATGAAGTCTGATTTATGTATATTTTTTGTTTTGTTGCTTGTGTGTTTGATGTAATATCTAAGAAACTATTGTCAGATCCAAGGTCATGGAGATGTATCCCTGTTTTCTTCTAAGAATTTTATATTTTTAGCTCTTTATTTAAATCATAGATCTATTTTTTTAAAATATTTTATTTATTTATCTGACAGAGAGAGAGAGAAAGAGAGCATGCACAGGGGAAAGGGCAGAGGGATAGGGAGAAACTGACTCCCTACTGAGCAGGGAGCCTGACACAGGGCTTGTTCCCAAGACCCTGAGATCATGTCCTGAGCCAAAGGAAGATGCTTAAGTGACTGAACCATAAATCATAGATCTATTTAGAGTTAATTTTTGTAAAATAGATCAAAGTCCAAATCCATTCTTTAGCATTTGGATATCCAGTTGTCCCAGCATCATTTATTGAACTGATTATTCTTTTCCTTACCAAGTTGTCTTGACTTCTGTGTCAAAAATCAAATGCACATAGACGTATGGGCTATTTATGGACTCTCATTGATCTACATGTCTATTTTTATAACAGTACAACAGTGTTTTGATTACTGTAATTTTATAGTGAGTTTTGAAATTCTGAAACATGAGTCCTTCAATTTTGTTCTTTTTTAAGATTACTTTGGCTATTCTGGTTCCCCTGTAATTATGCAAGAATTTTACTGTTTGTCTATTTCTGTACTAAAAAATGGAATTTTTATAGGTGTTATATTGATTTATATATAAGCCAAATTTGGGGACTACTGCCATCTCAACAATATTAACTCTTTCAAACTACTAACACTGGTTGCACTTCCATTTATATGCCCCTTTTAAAATTTCTTTCAGTAATGTTTTATAGTCTTAGTGTCTAAGTTTTGTACTTCTTTAAATTTATTCCTTTTGGTTGATATCTTAAGTTAAATTGTTTTCTTAATTCTATTTTTGGATTTCGGTATTAGTGTATACAAACACAACTGATTTTTGTATCTTGACACTGCAGCTTTTCTGAATTTGTTGATTAGCTCTAATAGTCTGGGGGGTTTGGGGTGAATTTCTTACTATTTTCTATATATAAGATCATACCACCTGTGAATAGAGATAGTCCGAATTCTTCCTTTCCAATCTGTTTTGCTTCTATTTCTTTCTCTTTCCTAATTGATCTGGTTAGAACTTTCAGTAACTGTTGAATGGAAGTGGCCATAGTGGGTATCTTTGTCTTGTTCCTGATCTTTTGGGGAAAACTTTTACTCTTTCCCCCATTATGTGTGGTATCAGCTGTGGGTTTTTCATAAATCCCCTTTATCATGTTTATGAAGTTCCTTTGTATTTCTAGTTTGTGAAGTGTTTTCTATCATGAAGGGGTATTGAAGTTGGTCAGGTGCTTTTTCTGCATCAATTGAGATGACCATGAGGTTGTTTTCTTTCATTCTATTAATGTGGTGAATCACACTGATTGATGTTTTTACATGGAACTATCCATGCATTCCTGGGATAAGTCCCACTTGATCATGTGGTATGATCATTTTAACATGCTGTCATAACCTGTTTGCTAATATTCTCTTGGGGATTTTTGCATCTCTATGCATAAAGGATTTGGGGGTATAGTTTTATTTTCTTGTGATGTCTTTGTCTGGCTTTGGTATCAAAGTAATGCTGGCTTCATAGAGTTAAGAATTGTTTCTCTTCTGTTGTTTTTTTTTTTTAATAGATTTTTATTTTACTCTTTATTTGACAGTGAGAGAGGGAACGCAATCAGGGGGAGTGGGAGAGGGAGAAGCAGGCTTCCTGCTGATCAAGGAGCCCAATGCAGGGCTCAATCCCAGAACCCTGGGATCATGAACTGAGCCAAAGTCAGATGCTTAACCAACTGAGCCACCCAGTCACCCTCTCTTCTGTTTTGTTGTTGTCATAGTTTTTAGTAATTGCCATATTTAATGGGGGGTTCAAATCATGACCTTCCAAGATCAAGAGTCACATACTCTACCAACTGAGGCAGCCAGACACCACTCCTGGTATTCTTTTTTGGAAGAGTTTGAGGAGGATTAATGTTAATTCTTCTTTAAACATTCAGTAGAATTCAAACATGGTACATTTTTCAGTTTGTGTGTGCATGCATGTGTGCCTACATATTTGTGTATCCTTCACTGTGCTTACAAGAGCACTAGACACAGAAAAAAAAAAATACATAAAATGTGCAGGTAGATTTCAAGCCAAGAAGGAGAAGTCAGTTTTCTAAAGGGTAAGTAAAAAACTTTTTGTAAATATCTTTATTGTACACAAATACGTTCAACTAACACCATCCCAGCCAGGCCCTATGGTGAATTTTCAAAAGGCTAGCATGCTGGAGTGGTTCACACACATGCTATGGACAGAGAAAAAAGGAACAGTCTCTCTTAAGTGGCTTGAAAGAAAACCTCCAAGGTAATGTACTCCCTCACCTTCCAAGGAGAAACTACGTAAAAATCCATAAATGGATTAACGAGCAGAACTGTGGCTGAAGAAAACCAGATTAGCTCTGCCAAAGATGACAGCCCTAAAATGCACCAAGAAAATATCCAACAATAGAAAAGAGAAATTATCTGCTGGTAAAAATTCATGATGCTGAAAGCAGACACCGCTCGTCTAATTTAATAATTGTAGGATCCCTGATGGCAGGAAGAAGCAGGGTATGTTTGAATCTTTTTCAAGATTTAATTAAAACCAAAATGGCACTGATTTCTTTGCTCCTCCATGATTCAAACAGTTTCACAGTGTACCAACAGACAAGCCACGGTCAGAGGTAATGACTCACCACATTTTCAGAAGGGGACTTTAAGAATCAAAGATATGCCGCTTAGAATTACAAGGAATAAAGTTCCACATGCCGCTTCCAGATCTGTCCTTGTCTGTCCCTTTGCCACATGCTCCTGCAGCGCCTGCTCACACAGAGTGACTTCCATGAGGGCTGACTGCTGCCTGCCTGACTGACTCCCTGGGAGCCCTGGGCAAAACTGTAGTCACTACGGCCTTTGCTTCTCCCTGGGAAGAGGAGCACTGTCTCTCCACCCAGGAGGGAAACTTACAAGATCTCAGACTTCAAGGGAAGCCGAGATTCTAACGGAGTAATTTGGTCTGCTTGGTATTTGGTGAGATATGACCCCCACTGTTAGATGTTTCTCTTTTGACTACCTGCTGGAAGAAAACAGGGCCACACACTAATTGCCAAACCCCTTTTTCAAAATCTTCGGATTCACATGCTGCTTGCAACCGCTCATCCTTTAGCAGGCATCAGGCAAAATGTGTTAGATTTACTGGATTTAGCAGAAAACAATCTGAGAGTTACCATCCTCTTTGTAAGACATTTTATACCACCCCCAAGAAAGGAGCTAGGAGGAAAGTAGCAAGCAGAAAATGGTTGTTAGTAGGAGAGCAAGGGCTTTCCTAGATTTGGTTCAGCTTGTGAAGCTGCAGAGGTAAGCATTCATGGCTTATTTGCTATGTGGATTTCTGAGTCCCTATGTGGATTTCTGAGACCTACCTTTGGCAGGTCAAGTTTATGGGGAGAGGATTCTCCAGCAAAAGAGCTGTCCGGGGACACAGGTAAAGGACCTTTGGTGCCACATCTCTGAAAAGTTCTAACTAAAATTTCAAGTGCTGCTCCAGAAAATTAAAGGTATGACTAAAAATAATATTAAAATTCCCGGTGGATTTTATACACCTCTACTTTGAGCGGTAGACTTTTTAACTCTCGAACTCTATAGACAAACAAATAAATAAAATAACACAGAGCATGCAGATTTGGAACTGAAATGGAATCATTCAAAGAACTGTCTGAATTAGAGAAAAGGGCAGCTTATACAGTGATCAATGGAGTTGCTCAAAGTTAATGCCAATTACCATCAAGAAAACCATGAGGTCCACGAGTTCCTCCTTCATTAAATCAGATAATAATCTCAAGTATGCCTTACGCATACATATATGGATGCCCACCATCTACCTTCCATAGCCCCTATCAACTCACTGTTGTCATATTTGGCCATTAATTACACTTTATAAGAAATTTTCATAGTGCCTAATTCTTACCATTGTTTTAGCACTGCTGAAAATTCCATAAATTTTACTTAACAAACAGCTATTTCTTAGGCATGTATTCTTATGATTCCCAAATTAAATTCACGCCTAAAATAATTTAACCCAGTGCACCTGGGTGGCTCAGTCCATTAAGCATCTGACTTTGGCTCAGGTCATGATCTCAGGGTCCCCGCATCGAGCCCCTTGTTAGCCTCAGAGTTCAGCACTACTTGTCCTCTCCTTCTCCCTTGGCTTCTGCCCCTCCTCCCACTCATGCTCTCTCTCAAATAAATAAGTAAAATATTTTTTAAAATATGAAATAAGATAAAATAGTATAAACTAATGATTGAGACCCAAGACTTTGGAATAAGGTCGGTCTGAGTCCAAATCTTGGTTTTCCACTTCCCAACCCCAAAGGGTTATTTAAACTCTTTTTGTTTCTGTGTCCTCATCTGAAATATGAGGAGTGTGCCTATCTCAGGTTACTGTAAACATTAACTGTGAAGTATCTGACACTTTTCAGTAAGTATTCATAAAGGTACCTGTTAAATAATGATGTAATAAAAGTAATAGCAATAGCAATGATAATATAAATGATAAATATTATATAAAATAGATATAATGTTATATTATATAAATTAATATAAATATAAATATAAAATAAATTGTTGTTGTTGTTGTGTAGTTATTTACCTAGCCAACTGCCATACATTTATCTTCTGTATTCCGTGGGTTTAGTTTCATTCCTAACTTCCTAAGGTGAAAAAATTAGAAACAAAACACGTGTAAGTATCCACACCTTTGCCTAAAAAATAAACATGGTGGCATGGAGGCCAAGGTCAGGCTATGTAGATGGGGGCTGAAGGACTGTTTGACCCAAGGGAAAGCCATAGTAGCTAGAAGAGTAGTTTAAATGGATGAGGCGGTAGAGGGAAGGATGGTTAGGAGGAAGTAGTCAGGGGAGTCAGCTAACAAGAGATATGCATCAGAGAGCCAGACAGAAGGGACCTTGAGGAACTCTGAGCACTCCCTAATGCCTTTGACTAACTCCTGTCTCACTACTCCTCTTCAAGGTCAGTGAGGGATGTTTCTTTCCTAGGTTGTGCTTGTTTAGTTTAAAGTATTTACTCTTTTTTTCCATGTGTTGTGGCATTCTTCCTACGAAGAGTTACTCTGAAATCAGACCCATGTCAAAATACCAGGGACTCAAGGTCTGTGTAATCTAGGGATGTGATAAGTACTCAGTTTCATATTAATAGCTCTTAAGCTAAACCCCTTTTGTAGATACATCTGATTTCACCCCCTGACACCGAACCCCACATCTCAAGCTTGCTGATTCTCTTTTGGGATTTGAGCCTTTACCCACTCCCAAGCCCAAAGCCCAGCAGCATGGTTAGTCCTGGAGAAGTTGTCTCTTGTTCTCCTCGAACCCAAAGTTCATCCCCTAACTTTTGGTTAAATGGTTCTTCCTGAACCTGGTGAGCAAACGTTCCAGAGCGTACTTCCTTCCATAGCAGAGTGATTCAGAAACCAAGGAGGCTGGCGGCAGTCTGCTCAGTTCAAACCTGGTGCTGTGACTTGCTGATCCTGCACATGGGGGAGGCTACTTAACCTCTTGAGTCATCAGCCTACCCCCTAGAAATAGAGGCAATAACAAAACCGACGTCCTGGAGTTGCTGTTAGTTAATTTTCGCAGAGTGCAAAGAGTAGAGCATGATACCAGTCAAGCTCAGTTCGAGCCTTTATTAAATTAAATGTTAGGTAAAACTCAAACTCAAACTTTGTTACCTCGCTCTTCTGCCACAGAAACTTCACAAATGAGCTCGTTCTCTGTCCGTGCTCCTCACACTTTCAGTCATTTGCTGGTCATCTACCAACAATTCTAGTTAATAAAGAAAAAAAATGAATTCAAGAGAAATTTCACTTGCCAGATGTGTCATCTGAAACTCCCCGACTGCCTCAAACACCAGCATACCCCTGGATGTTACTTCTTGGGTAGCAACATAATGAACACCATCTCTAGCATTGCACTCCTTCTGTTTCCAGACCAGTGAAGCCTGAACTCTCTCTTAGGTTTTCTCAGAGACTCCAGGCATGGTTTGGGGATGGGTGGACATGAGAAGACAAGGAAGGCAGAAGATGGCTTGATGGAACAGTTTCAGGGCTTGAATAGACATTAGAGGAAAACCTGATAACCACATTATCTTCTCCCACCTCTCCAGTGGTTTGGTTCAAGTCAGAAGATGTTGTAAATTGCATGACCAGATGCTCCATAATGTACCAGTATTGGTTGATTTGGTGCATAAATGGCAATAATGATGCATAGTCTTTGCTTGAAATGCCATGACAGCTGTGTTAATGGTTATTAAATTTTCCCCAATGATACTAAATGAAATGGCAAAAGGAGAGGTGGGTTGATGAATGAACAGATAGGGCAAGCATGCATGAGCATAGAGTCACCTCCTTGTGGGGATATCTAACTAGCTTAAAGGGACAGCTTAATGCATAGTATCCCCCCCAAATTTTCTATTCATACAGGTAATATTTTAGTATCTATTTTCCACCTAATGTAAATGGGCTAAAAAAATATTAAGATGAAAATATAGCTGATGTAAGCCAGGCAGCCTATATAAATGGTAAAACTTTTATTTCTATCAGTCTATTGAATGAGCCTAGCTTCATGAGTATATCTATCCAGTTTCCGTAATCTGTTTCTCTTTCCATCCGTGAAGTCCATCAATCAGCTTCTATCAATATTTTTCAAACAAAGGCAGTGGGGCTGTGCCATTGGCTGCATTAACATAGGGCTGTTCAAACTTTTTTTCACCAGAACCTTACTTCCAACTCCCAGGTTCAGAGCTAGTTGACTTGAAAATCTGATTTCTCCATTATCACTTTTCTGGGGTTGTCAAAATTTATTGACAAGCCTACAACAAATACTTCATTTATATAAGTAAAGTAGATTTGATAGGTTATTTTACTAAAACTCAGGGATTAAAGTATTTTCTGATATCATTCCTAATCTGTCATGTTAATATGGAATGAATAAATAATTTTCATATCAATATGGCAACAGTGTAAAGATTGAGATATTTTATTGTTTACTAAAAGTGATGCTGGGATAGGAAAAAGTTTAGTTAATAATAATAATATTTTAACAATAATAATAACCCCAAATAAGAGTTTAGGTGTGGTTTTTTTAATACAAAATTTTTAATAAAAAATTAGGTCTGTCACTAGAATGGTTTGATAGACATGGATAGGAATTTTCCAAATGTCAAGATATATTGTTTTTTGAAATGTACCCATAAATAAGTTTTCCAGACCTTGTTTATATGCTTAGATAATGCATGTTCACTATTACTACGTGTAACACAGTAGTCACCCAAATATAATAATAAGGCAAAAGAAGCACTTGGGTGGCCCAGTCAGTCAAGTGTCTGCCTTCAGCTCAGTCATGATCTCAGGGTCCTGACATCAAGCCTTGAGTCAGGCTTTCTGCTCAGTGGGGAGTCTGCTTGTCGTTCTCCCTCTGCCTTTCACCTCTGCTAGTGCTCTCTCTCTTTCTCTCTCTCTCTGCTCTGTCTCTCAAATGAATAAATAATATTTTTTTAAAAATTACAAGACAATAAAACTATCTTTTGTTAATTAAAGAAAGATCTTAACCCTACAAATACCACTCAGAAAAGCTGAGTGAAAAATGTTTGTTATGCCACAGTTTCTACTGTTAGCTATAGTCAGCAGAGGACAATACAAGGACTCCCCTACTAAGAACAATTAGAAAAATCAGCTAAAGCATGAGTCATAAGTTTGAAAACATCACAAAATTCTTGAGACATCCAGGAATTGAGGAGCCAAGGTGTTGGAGAGAAGGGAACAAGGGAAAAATGGGCTTACTTCTTTCTCTGATTTTCACCTTGGCCATTTGCTGATTCTTTGCATTGGGTGAAAGGTGAAAATCTGAGTATAGAAGCTGGACCAGAAGTCAAAAAAGCCAGCAGAGTGTTGTCAGTCTCAGATTAAGGGAGAGACAAAAATTGGAATTCAGGGTGTCCAAGGCAGCCTGGAATCTAGAGGCCAAGAGACTGGAGAAATGGGATGGGTGAAGAAGTGACTTATCCTCAAGGCCTTTACCAAGTTCTGCAGCAGTGAGACGGGGGTTAAGAAGCTAAGCTGAGGCATTCTGAGAAATCAGAGTTTTCAGCAGTTTTTCAGGGCTTTGAAAAGAAACACAATAGTTCAGAACTCACCAAGGAGTTGGGCACTGTAGTAAACACCTCTTGTAATCTCTAGAGGACTAACCCTTGGAGGCTGGATTAGAAAGAGTCATACCAAAAAAATAAATAAATAAAATTTAAATTTTTTTTTTAAAATTTAAGAAATGAAAAAGTATAAATAAATTAATTAAATTAAAAAAAAAGAAAGAGTTATACCAAGACTGCATCATGACTCAAGTCAACTCCATTTTTTTTTTTTTTTTAGGATTTTATTTATTTGACAGACAGAGATCACAAGTAGGCAGAGAGGCAGGCAGAGGGAGAGGAGGAAGCGGGCTCCCTGCCGAGCAGAGAGCCTGATGTGGGGCTCAATCCAGGACCCTGGGATCATGACCTGAGCCAAAGATAGAGGTTTTAACCCACTGAGCCACGCAGGCACCCCCACGCAACTCCATTCTTGATGGATAAAGATATAAGTTCCCCTTGTGTTACACAAGTCTTCATATACTACACATTTTAAAATCTACATATCTTATAATACTTTTTTTTTAATTTTTTTAAAAAATTTTTTTTTAGTTATTTATTGGACAGACAGAGATCACAAGTAGGCAGAGAGACAGGCAGAGAGAGAGAGAGAGAGAGGAGGAAACAGGCTCCCTGCTGAGCAGAGAGCCCGATGCAGGGCTCAATCCCAGGACCCTGGGATCATGACCTGAGCCGAAGGCAGAGGCTTTAACCCACTGAGCCACCCAGGTGCCCCTCTTATAATACTTTTTAACATGGATAGTTAGGTAACTAATTTGATACTTTGCTAAAATGTCCATTTACATAAAATATAAATACATAAAAACATATCTAAGTAGTTCTAATATATAAACATGTAAGCAAATATATATTTCATTGTACTTAGTATATTAACATATACTAAGTGTGTAGGCAAATCAACATAGTCCTGTATCTACAAATGAAATTGAGTCTGCTATTAATATGCTTCCCAAGTGGAAATACCAGACTGAGAAGTCTTATGAGTTTTTTCAAATATGTAAAAAGAAAGAAGCCTATGTATATATAAACAGTTCCAGATAATAGAAAATGAATAAACACCACCTCGTTTGTTCAATAACAATTACGCCAGAAGTAAAAAGTAAGCAAGAGATTGTGCCAACAATCCCATATGACTTCTCCATAATAACAGTCAAATTTATTAGTGAGCAGTTGCAAACACCTCTGACTGCAGGCTTTGGGTATCACTGTTTTTTGTTTTTTGTTTTTTGTTTTTTTTCCAAATAGCATGCAATAATGCTTAACATGGGCAGAACATGTGGCAACTTCTGTGAATATCATCTTCTTAAACAGTTCTTGAATTAGACAGATAATCCATGTCTCATATCCAAAGGACTAGTCTATTCTTCCCAGAATAGAATGCCCCCAGACAGAGACACGTTCTGAAATGCAGAGAATCTTCCTTTCATGACTGGAAAAGTTGGTGGTAAATAGGACCACATATTCTGTGTATCTAGGTTCCTCCTCAGTAGTGAACACAATATTTTTCACATGCTAGATGTTCAACAAATTTTCACTAATTTGTTGGGGGAAAGCCCACAGGATGTAATTTTTCACTTGAACCATAATAAAACAAGCTTTTTACGCTTGCTTTTTACCATGTCTAGAAAGAGATTCTAAATTGGGTGGCCCATTACTGTCATTATCTATGAGGATCATGGTTAGAGAGGAAAGAAAATACTGATTATAAAAGTCCCATGAATTCCAGAAACTACATACCACATCATGCAGAGCTCAAATTTGAACTCCTCTTCTCTGGGAAATGCCTGCTGGCTAACGTTTTGATTTGAAAGCTCCAATTCTGCAAAAAAGATGAACTAGAAATACCAGTGATATGACACAACAACATAGTACTCACCCTCCCCCAGATCCAGAAGCAAAGAATTTCTCACAATGCCTCCACGATCCTCATCTATGAGAGGTGGTTGGGAGAAATTATTAGGCCCTTCCATTACAAATCATAATGAGAGCAAGTTTTAAATTTTCAGCTGGCAGATAACTTCATGATCACTGTCTCATCAACTAAAGTGGTGTGTAGTGAGGCAGAAAATATCAAATAAATGAAGGGAAGACAGACATAAAAGGCAGCAAGGCTTAAGGTGTGCTAAAGCCACAGCTTGTACCAATGTTTCCTAATTTTTCACTTTGATTTTCATAATCCACCGTGGACGATAAACCATCCGAAAGATGTTTTTATATATACTTATAAACACATAGGTTCATTTTGATTCACACCTAAACTTCAAGGAATGTATATTATCATGAAACCCTTTAATAAAAGTGACACATAAATTAAAACAAATGGCTTGATGTTGGTAATATATATATATATATATATATAATATAGAGAGAGAAAGAGAAAGAGAGAGGCTTTTCACCTTTACTTTTAATGAGGGACTCAGAAGTTTTGCTCTCCCCTGAAGTTAAATACAATGGTGTCTTGTATCAAATGTTTGGCACTTTTCTCTGCAGCTCTTAAGCAGTCCAAATGTAATTTGAGCTAATTCGTGAAATGCATTTTGCAAAAGGATATTTATTGCCTGAAAGATAAGTAGTCAAAATATATCAGATTTATTGATGTCCAGGCAAAATGATGTTAGGATTGTTTAGAGTGAACCTATGAGCAGAATGGGTATTCAGGGAAGTGAAAGCAGGAGGCTGGTTACGTGCTTTTAGAGAAACAGCAACAAACAGAAAAAGAGAGGAAAGAAGAGCCTGCATACAGGAGAGCTATTTTAGAAGGAGCTGTTTAACATTGATTGCAATATAGATCTGAACACGGTCGCTACCAAAACCTTTTCTATAGAAATGGGCATAATAGCCAAGGACATGCAGTATCAGGAGATTTGCTTTATTTCAGTTCCCTTGTTTATTAGAAAGGAACAGAAAAAACAATGTCTGGAGAATTGATGAGTAATAGGCTCTTGAGCATGTTTTCATAACCTGTAGAATAAAGAAAGAAATCAGACTCTGTCCTCAGAGAAGATGGGAACAAAGGGACTGCCCTGAACCTATAAGAATTGCTCTATCATAACACAAGTGCCACTGAATTATCATTCTGGGGAAAGAGGTGATGGCTTTGGCACTGAGGAATGAAACAAGGAGGAGTGTATGTGATATGGGTCAAGCAAACTCTTTTCTCAAGACATGAAAATTGAAGGAGGTCATTGGAAGGGACATCAAGATAGCAAAAGATGGTGGCATGAACCTGCAGCTTTGTAAGTTGTGAAGAAGCAAATGGTATATGACATGCGAACCAATCTTGGAAAAAGTAACTGGAGAAGCCTCCCATTGCAAAGCAAAATATCTGTACTTTTTGTTCCACATTAAACAAAATAGTCTAATCAGAGCCCTTAATAGCTTAGTCTTTTGATCTCAGAGAGAATAATATTCTATATTAGTCATTTATCAGAGTACACAGATCCAAACCATAATGACACTAAAATAAATTTATCACGTCCTATTTTTAACAATTTTGATTCAAATCTTCACGGCTTTGACTTTACTAATTGTACTAATGTGTTTTTAAAATATTTGATCCCATCCCCCTCCTTCCTAGATCTGCCACCTTAAGAAGAATTTTTTAAATTTATTTATTTGAGAGATAGAGAGAGAGCAGTGAGTGGAGGAGCAGAGGGAGAGTGCCAAGCAGACTCTGGGCCAAGCACAGAGCCCAACATGGGGCTCAGTCCCATGACCCTGTGATCATGACCTGAGTTGAAATCAAGAGTCTGAAGATTAACCAACTGAGCCACCCAGGCGCCCCTAGATCTGTCACCTTATGGATGCTTAGCTCCTTTCAACATTCGTGTCAGAAACCTGAGATTCCATCCCCAGTTCCAACCCACATCCTTTCTGTAAGAATGAAAATTTCAGTCAAAAAGGTTCATAGAATGTTAGAGCTGATACAGTTTTTGGAGGCAACAAATTTCTACTGCTTCATTTAACCAAGGTAGGAACTGAGGCACTGAATGCTTAAGAAGTTAAGTGATGTTCCCACTGCAGAAGACACACCTCCATGGGTGCCTTGAAGTGAGGTCCATCTTGGTGGGAAACTTTGACCAGTCTTCCAGGGATGCTTCAAAGGACCACATCTGCTGTGAGAAGGCTTAAGGGATGATGTAACATTTTTCCTTCAGGACAAAGAACTGGATTGCTTGCTACAGAGTTGTGGATTCATCAAGCCTACAGTTCCTCTCCCATAACACAACCTATTACACTTGTAGATACATATCCAGGCCCTCCTCAGCACCTCATGAAACTCAGGGGTAAGGCACAATTCATACAGATATACTGAAACCTGTGCTTTTTGCTGTGCTGTGAGTAATAAAGTCCTTTGTCTAGAACCCATGAGTCTCATGTCTTCTGCAAGTATCTGTGTAGTGGTAACAGCTTTTAAACAGGGTAAAACCAAACCACAGGACTGACACCCAGCAGTGGGAGAGAAGAAAATGCACCATCATGTTCTGATTCTCTTATTTTTAATCCATTAGAAATAATGTTATATATGGAAGTCATGAGAAATAAGAGCTTTTAGTATATGAAGGCTATAAAGGAAAGAAATAATTTAAATCAATGTGTTGCCTAGATGGTTTTACACAGAATAAAGGTGAAAAGCATCAACTAAGTAAATGTTAGTCTATAGAGTAGGTGCCACTCTTCATAAATAGTGGCTTAGTTTCCATTACCCCAACCATCTCCCACACAAAGGAAAATATTTAATGTCTTACTCTTAAATTT
This sequence comes from Martes martes, assembly GCF_963455335.1. NCBI lineage: Eukaryota > Metazoa > Chordata > Mammalia > Carnivora > Mustelidae > Martes > Martes martes. The sequence continues at coordinate 51,691 of NW_027666431.1, read as the reverse complement.
TTTTATTTTAAATTCACTCTTAAGATTTCTATTTGGGGGCACCTGGATGGATCAGTGGGTTAAGCTTCTGCCTTCAGCTCAGGTCATGATCTCGGGGTCCTGGGATCGAGTCCCGCATCGGGCTCTCTGCTCAGCAGGGAGTCTGCTTCCTCCTCTCTCTCTGCCTGCCTCTCTGCCTACTTGTGATCTCTCTCTGTCAAATAAATAAATAAAATCTTTTAAAAAATTTCTGTTTGGATTATTTTCTGATGTACTTTCTTCCCATAACATCCATAACGTCCATTCCTTCATTTATAAACATTTTTAATCCTATTATTTAAAGATCCCTTTCAGATTTCTGTATTACCTGCAGTCCCAAGAGTATAAATTTTCATATTGGTTGCATGTGGTTTTAAGCTTTCATTCAGATTTTTGTTTTAGTTTATAGTTTTAGTTTCCCAGCCATGTTACTGAATCTATTCATCTGTTCTCACAGTGGGCTTAAAACTCTAGTTTCTCACAGAGGATTCTGTTTCTGTCTATGAATAATGGTGGAAGTTGGCTTCCCAGAGACTTCCCCACACATTAAATTTAGTGTTTTGATTCCAGTTAAGAAATAAAAAAAAGCCCTTCCTAGTTCCATAGAGTGACATAAACCTTGATCTCCAACCCACTCTATGATTCATTTCTCAGATTCTAAGTTTTTTTCATTTCTAGCAATTTTTTAAACCCAGCCTTATATTACCCAGAATTCCTATTTATGCCATCTGGGGGTAAAAAAATTTCCTCCCAAGTATGCTCCCAAGTCAGCTCTGTCTGCTATGGAACAAAAGGAAGCAACAATACTATTATCTCTCTCTCTTAAACATCAGTGTGGTTTTCACTTATAAAAATCATTCCACTCAACAAGGTCAGAATATATTCTAACAGCAACATGGCAATAGGAAACATTTCCATGGACCGTATTCTTAGGCAGATGATTGTTACCCAAATTTTAGAAGTTGACTTCTGTGAATAATATAGTTATCAGATAGAACCAATGGTTCATTCTCAAAGAGGCAAAAGTCCTACTCACATAACATTAGATGAACCGCATGTTAAGTATTTGGTGGCTATGATGTTTGGGTCTGTTTCTGTGTGTGAGGGGGGCGGATTTTGGTTTTGTTTTGTTCTGATTTTTGTTTTTAAGGTTTGTTTGTTTTTTTGAATCAACACCCTTTTTCCTGGGTTGTTTTTCCCTAGTCAGTCTCGGTTCACTGAGATTTTTTTCATTAGAATGAGTAGAGTTTTCCTCTTCATTTTTTCTTTTAGACCAAAACGAAAATTGGACTGCAGATCAAAGACCATGGCAAAAAATTCCTGACGTTGGAAACTGTCTTCCCAGGCATCCATGGGCCTCATCTCCTTCTACACATTCCATATAAAGAGATTGTTTCATTTTCCACCTGGCAACGCTTAAATTGTTTTATTTTTCTTCATTAAAACCACCACGCCTCTTCATTTAACTCATGTTTTAGTATCTTGATTCAGCAGGATCATAAAAACTTTTATTTTTGTTGTCGCGGCTTCTTTTTGCCGCAGGGAGAAGTAAAAAGAAACAAGTTAAAGAATATATAGTCAACCCTTCTTTAAAAATATATAACTAGATTTCTAAAGGAATGAAAAAATATGGTACTAGGGGGAAAACATGGCAGTCAAATCTGTATTTAACTTGAAATAACATAACTTTTTGTGGGTGTGTTTGACATTTCCTCTTAACTGCTACAACCCCTGTGAGTCCTCAGTAAATATTAATTAAGGATAATTGACCATTCCTTTCTTCTAATGGAAGCTGCAGAACCAATTTTCAAGTTTTCATTTTGTGCCAGTGTGGTAAAGTGCAGCCATCCGGAGAGGTCTTTTCTCTCTGTCCTGGAGTGGAAGCATGATCTTCCTGTGAGACGTGAGAGTGCCTTTTTCTGGGTCCTCAAAAGGAAGTCCAGTTTCTATATAGAATAAAAACCTAAAATCAACAAGAAAAACTATTTTGCCTTTCTCTTTTAAGAAAAAGAACTAAGCCAGATTCTGACCAACCATTATATGTTCAGAGTATACTTTTCCATTTTATAAGAAGTTCTTCTGTTGTGAATTTCGCCTTTTATTGACCATTCTGTAAATGATTTAAATAGTTACAATCCCCTAATTAGGAGAATATAGTGGAAGTGTCTAATGCCACCAGAGAACTTTAGTCTGTTGTCTTCTAATTCTACCCCATCAATCTCTCATATTTGTTGTAAATTGTTTAGTGATCAGTGACAAGAGCTCATTGCCTCTGCTCTCTTAAGGAATTTATTTTGCAGTGGGTACGGATGCATTTTAAAATTTGTTGGGGTGCCTGGGTGGTCAGTGGGTTAAGCCTCTGCCTTCGCTCAGGTCATGATCTCAGGGTCCTGGGATCAAGCCCTGCATCAGGTTCACTGCACGGCAGAGAGTGGGCTTCCTCCTCTCTCTCTGCCTGCTTCTCTCCCTACTTGTGATCTCTCTCTCTCTCTGTCAAATAAATAAATAAAATCTTAAAAAATAATAATAAAAAAATAAAATAAAATAAAATTTGACACAAACACAAGCATCCATATGTGTGCATGTATATGGATAATAAAATATATATACACCACCTGAATTATATATATGTATATATATTTATAAATAAATAACTACATGAATTATATATATTATATGTAATTATATATGCACACATATATAAAAATACACACACACACACACATATATATATATACACACTACATATTATATATGATGCTACATAAAAGGTACTCTTACAATCTATCAAAACAGACGAAATTTGATTTAGCTCTAGAATAGAGAGAAAACTATAGACTGCGTGGGGCAACTGGGTGGCTCCATCAGTTAAGCATCTGCCTTTGGCTCAGGTCATGATCTCCAGATCCCAGGATTAAGTTCCACATTAGGCTCCCCACTCAGCGGGGAGTCTGCTTCTCCCTCTTTCTCTGCCTCTTCCCCTGTTTGTTCTCTCTCTGTCTCTCTGTCTCACACTCTCTCCCTCTCTCAAATGAATAAGTAAAATCTTAAAAAAAAAAAAACAACAAAACTATAAACTGCATTTCCATTATGATTTTTGGAAAACAAGAAGTTTCACAGAAATATATAAATGCTGATTTTTTAAAGATTTAATTTATTAACAAGTTTTCAAGAACATAACCATTTCTTCAAGCAAGAGTCACCTTTCTATGCTTCATCACAAACTGCAGACCTCCTGAAGATTTCTCTTCTCCAGGTATCAGCTATGTATTATTGAACAGATCAATCACTTTTATGTGAATTGATCATTCCAAATTGAATTTGTGCTTATAATCCAAAACTTTTGGTAAGAATTTAAGTCATTCCATTTAGCCTGCTCAATTGTAATCAGTCCCATTTGTCCAAGTCACAAACTTACAAAAAATAACATGAACTAATACTCCCTGTTTACCAGATTAAGTGGGAAGAAGAGTAAGGAGGAGTGTTGCCTGCTTGTCTGGTCATAGATGGGAACTGGGACCACTTAGCTGGCTGCATCCTATGAGAACTCATCACTCAGCTGGGCTTTCCCTTATCTGTTCATCACTCCAGCTCAAAGGAAAATGCCCAACTAACAAACTTTCCTCCTCAAAATAGTAAGAGGAAGAATTGTTAACACATGCAAAGAGTTTACCATGGGATGCATCCTGTTCTAAATATTTTACTCATTTAATCTCCTTTAATCCTCATAGCTATCTTGTGGAGCCAGTACTAAGATTTAGAGATGAAGAAACTGAGGCTCACTGAGTTAATCTGTTGGTGATTATGCAGTTTGTTGGTGGCAAAGCCAGTTTAGAAGAAAATTTCCCAGGGTGCCTCGGAGGTGCAGTCAGTTAAACGTCTGACTCCTGATTTCAGCCTAGGTCATGATCTCAGGGTCCTGGGATTAAGCCCTGCATCAGGGTCTGCATTCCTCGGGGAGCCTGATTGAGATTCCTTCTCTCTGCCCCTCCTCCCACTCGTGCATACTCTCTCTCTCTCTCCATTTCTCTCTAAAATAAAGACATTAATTAAAAAAAAAATAAGAAGAAGAAGAAGAAAATTGCTTTTGCATTTTTCAGTCAGATTAAATGAGAGATTGTAGGAGGGTAGCATGTAATTGTATTTCCTGTATTTCTTGCCCAAACTCATCCAAGGCCAAGCACAGGTATATGAAGAGAATCCAGGGTGACAAAGTGCTGGGCCAGCAATCAGCCTACCTGGATTTCCAGCATCACTTCCAGCTTCACCCCTACCCAGCGTTTAACTTTGAACAAGTCACTTCACCTCTGGGCCCAAATTCCCACCCTGCAAAAGGAGAGATTAGATGTTCTCTAAGGTCTTTTTCAACCTCAAATTTTATGTCTTTATGATTAATGGCTGAATGAAATGTCACATTGATCTAATGACTTGTGAGTAGGTTGGTCGTATCAATGTTAAAAATACTAAAGCAAATGTATCTGCTTTTTAAATGGAGAATCAGCCACAATTTCTTTAGTTCAACAGGACTAGAAAAACATATCCTGGCTTCTAGAGCTGTAAGTCTTTGGCAATTTTTTTGTTTTGTTTTGATTTGTTTTGTTTTGTTTTGTTTGTTTTTATCAGGACTAGTAGAAGAGCATTCATTCACTCCTTCATTCAGTAAATTAGTAATTATTGAGTTCAAATTATATACTTATATGCCAGGTACTATTCTAAGCATTTAAGTGCAGTGGGTGAATAAGATAAATGTGATTTCTACTCTTGAGAATTTTCTACATTGGTACATGTGCATACATATGTAAATATATAATAAAATGCATAGAAATATATATTTGTGTGTATAAACACTGAAATACCATATAGATGGTGAAAATGACTTTCTATAGAACTGACTTTTTTTTAAAAAATTGGAATATAATGAAATATTGTCTTGTACACCTAAAAATTTGCTAACAGAATATCATCTGAAATGTTCTTAAAACAACAACAACAAAAGATGAAAACAAAACACAAAATATAACAAAAAAACAGACACGAGGAAACTTTTAGAGGTAGTGGGTATGTCTTCTATCTTGATTGTGCTGACCGTTTCACGGATGTATGTGTATGTCCAAATTCATCAAATGGTATACTTCATATATGTGCATTTTTGTATATCAGTTAAAGCTCAATGAAGCTGTTTGAAAAATTAAAAAATCAAAAAATAAAAGAATTGGAATACAATGGTGAAAGTTCAGCAATTTTCAAAATAAAATTCTATGAGCAGGGTGACTGCATAAGATACTTTTCTAATTGTAGTTAAGCATAATGTTTCTGAAGTTTGTTTGAGGGAGAGATCCACCTCAATGTGCACCAAGCGACATTCTATAATCCTAGTTAGTTTCATAAACTGTGGCTGCTCATGGCACCTCTCTCTTGAGGTTGTTGTGAGGATTAAGTAAAATAAGGAGTGCCGCACCTCTCCTGTGCTCTATGCTCTAGGAGATAATAAGCTGTCAATAATTGTTACATATTGTTATTTATACCTGAAGATGCTGTATTTGTAAGGAAGAGTGTTCCTTAAGAAAACATGACTCACCTCATTTATTGAGTTTCTAGGATAATTCTAAATTACTGTTTACCTGAGTCAGCAAATGTCCTTGTATAGTTTATTACACACACAATTTCTCAAACGAAAGCATGCATAAGAATCATCTAGAAGGCTTGTTAAAATATGGCTACTTGGGCCCCACACCCAGATTTCTGAGTCAGTACAACTGGTTGTGGGGCCAAGAATATGCATTTCTGAAAACTCCCTAGGTAATGTTTCTGCTGCTGGTCCAGGGATACACATGGTACTACGGGCCACGCATAGTTGAAAATCTTTATGTATTATAAAATATTTGTTTCTCAAAGTCACTCTGCAAGGTAGGCATTCATATACCCATTTATGATGGTAAAAGTGAAACCTGGAGACATAAAATGTTGATTAAGTTTTCAGAGTTCCCCAGGAGCAGACCTGGCTTTGAACCCTGGCCCGAAGAGAGTTCACTATGGTATGTACAATATTTTAAAGAGCATTCCAACCTTAAATTTAGTGACAAATCTAGGCCAGTATTGGGCTCCAGTGAAATACTTATAGGATCATGCTATTTATTTGAGTTACCAAGTCAAAAAGGAACTGAAACTTGGAGGTTCTCTGTCATGATTAGAGGTGCTGTCTAAAACCAAAAATCAAAATAAAGACCCATGAAGCATGGGAAAGATGGTTATTTAACATTAGATTTTGATTGTTTATGGTGTAAGATTTTATCTGAGTCTTGAAAAATATTTCTCCGTAGAGGGGCCTTTCATGAATCATTCTGAGGTTAAAATACACTCCTATCCTATTTTAATGAAATATAATTTTAATTGAAATGCAACAATAATAAGGAAGATTTGCGCTGAGGCTTGATTTTTTTCATGACACCTAAGTGAAAGTAAAGACATTCTGATATATCCCTTGACATTTTTTTTTTTTTTATTTATTTATTTGAGAGAGAGACAGAGTGAGAGAGCATGAGAGGGGAGGTCAGAGGGAGAAGCAGACTTCCCATAGAGCTGGGAGCCTGATGTGGGACTCGATCCCACGACTCCGGGATCATGACCTGAGCTGAAGGCAGTCGCCCAACCAACTGAGCCACCCAGGTGCCCCTCCCTTGACATTTTTAAGATAGGACAGAATATACTTCCAAGAGAATTCCTGAAAGGGCAATCTTTCATTTTCATTTTAATAGAAATGCATTTTTCACATCTTCCCTTGTTCAAATGTATGTAAAATGGAAGATGTTGACACTAATATCAAAAAAGAAGAGAAAAGACAAGACAAGCTCCCTTTCTTGGGGTCACAGCCCTGAAACCCAGCTTAGCACATGGTTGGCAACTCACAAAGTGAGAGCAGGCATTCCTGTAAGGAGGCTCTCCCCAGAGATGGATCCTTATTTGCACGTACCATTTACAGCTTTGCCATGTGGGTTCAGATGAAAATGGAACTCAGCAGGGCACCGTAATTAATAGAATCAACTCAAGGCCTTTGAAGAAAAACATACAAGTGGAAACTACCTAGGTTTTCAGAGCTCCAGCTCTTGTATTAATTCCACCTAAGAGAAAGAACATTCCGACATCCCCAAAATGTGTGACCCAATTCAAGTGAATGAACACATCCGAACCAGAGACAAACCGTGTGTTTAACATCTTTTTAGAAATGTCTTTGGTTTTCTTAGCAGTATTTTCCTTGTTTTCTGGTTTTGCACATATTCTCCTACTAGATTAGCAATCATCCTGTTGTAAAAGCCAAAACAAAGCCGTAAAACTCACCAAGCACAGATGCAAAAAACGGTATGGTTTTCTTTCAGTGAAATCTAGTTCCCCCACCAAAAAAGTATTTCCTATTATAATGAGCTAATCAATCAGCCTGTTTGGTTTTTTTTGTTGTTGTTGTTTTGTTGTTGTTGTTTTTTTTTTTTTTTTTTTGCTTTTGAATTATATTTCTCCATTGCAGCTTAGTACATAGCTCGCACCAAGACTTTAGTTTTTCATCAAGTGGAAGGTGGATAATTAGATATATGAATCCTGCCTGGAGAACCAAAGAGGAGGTCTGCCAGTGGAGGAAATGGGCCAACATAAAAGGAAATATGGGGAATATCTTAAACCCTCTCACTTTGCTTTTAAGAATGATCAAAAGCCACCCAAAAATGCCAGAGGACACTATGAGCCCAGAAGAGATGCTGTGTTGTTGAAGGAAGTATGTAGGCACCTAGATGTGAGCTGAAGCTCCTAGAAGCCCCCAGAGAGGCAAGATTTCTGGGGAAAAGGAAGACAGTCAAGGGTGCACTCAGCCGATAGCTGGCAGGCACTGGGATTAAAATGGAGCTACAGCAAGAAGTATTCACCCGGGCTTTGATGAGCTCAGATCCAATAACAGGCAACCTACATCACCATGTAGAAATCAACAGAGAGGTTCCACTATTATCATGTTTAAAAAGTAATCATTTACTATGAGCCAACTGCATTGAGAACCTGTGTTGGGAGATACAAAGACAGATTCTGAACTTTTCCAAGTCACACAGATAGTAAGTATTGGAGCCAGAATTTTCTTCTTACTCCATCTCCCAAAGAAGACATCTAAGCCACAGGTTTTGCTAGCTGAAACTTACAGTAATGATAGGTAAGAGCAGTAAGATAGGTAAGAGAGAAAAGGAGCAAGAGGACAATGTTTGTGAAAGGCTTACTATGCTGTGTGTTTGAAATAAGGCACCCTTCCCATGGGCATGGAGTAGAAGGGCAGCTCAAGAAAGACTCACAAGGAAAGTCACATTTATGTTGGGTCTTCAAATGAGTAGGATTTGCCTCGTGCTGGTCTGTCTTCAGCATAAAGAAACACAAGGAGGCATATGGATGTGAGCAGCCTGGATGAATGCAAGAATACAGATTGCTGGTGCAAGGGGAGAGTAGGGACTGGAAAGTTTGGCCAAAGAGCCAGACTTTGACAAGTTGAGAAGAACTTTTAATATTTCACTGAAGTGCTGGACTGTGTATAGTAGGCAGAGCTAATGATGAGGGAAAGTTGAAGAGAGTTCCACTCCTCTCATATGTCCTAAACACAGACTAGAGTATCCACTTGGAATCCAATGAATAATTGTCAAATTGCATTGAGGACCAGGTCATTAGCTCATAAATAAAGAGATGTGTTAACTTTGTTGTGGTATTAACAATAATAGTAAGTAATATTTACTTAGTACCCCTCTCTCAAGTGCAAGGCATTTTTAATATGTTATCCATTATCTCTGTTCTATATAACAATCCAAAAAGATTGTGATTAGTGCCTACGTATGCATAAAAAATGAATTTATGGTAGTTATGTGACCATCCAAGGTCAAATGGCTAATAAGTAGCAAAGTGTAGATTTGAATGCTAGTTTCTGATTCTAATACTTATGCTCTGTCCACTGTGCTGTACAGTTTTTCCAGGTGCACTGATGGATTTGTATAAATCTATTCAAAATATTTGCCTACCTTCTGACTCCGATCCACATTGCCTCCCCTAACCATGATGTGAGCAAGCCGAGTGCAAAATGGCATTTTGGGTTGAAAATGAAATATGCGATGGCGAACACAGCGAAGGTAATTGACCCCTATGGGGATCAGAGCTATTATTTTGTTCTCAGAACAGTGAAAACGGCAAGTGAAAACAGATGCAATGAGCCAGAATGTGAACTCAGAGTGAATTAAGGCAAACTCAGGAAGAGAAAGGTGAGGCGTGTTTAGAGCCAGCATGAGATAAAGGGGACAGAATACCAGGTGACTCACACCCATCACCTCGTACAAAGTGATGCTCCAGTTTTGCCAAAAGAGACCAGACACCTGAGTGACAATTTACAACCAAGAGGAAATGGGGATTTGAGAATAGAAAGAAACAGACTTAAATTTAAGAGAACATAAAGCCATAAAAGAGTCTCAAAAAAGTTCCCAAAGAAAACTATGGGTGGTCATGTACTTGTAGTTTATTCTTGGGCCAAACCCTGTTTGGTCTGATACATTTGTGTACCCACACCCACGTACTGTGGCTTCCTTTAAGTGTAAGTCAGAGAGACAGCCTTTCAGCTAATATCAATCGATGATTTCGGTCTCACAGTAGAGGAAAAGGTGAGGTTCAGCATAGATCACTGGCATATTTGAAAAAGCAGCATTTTAGGAGAAAACAACTAAAACATGTAGGAAGGCAAGGGGAAGCTTTTTAATCTGGATATTTATCTATTCCTTTTGATTTTTCTTTTCTCTTCAGAAGGAATGGCCTAAAATAAACCTGAAATAAGCCAATGAAATTCTCTGAAACTGGTTAAAGCAGTAGAGCTTAAGAAACTGTCAAGCCACAGTCATAACTTCCACAAAAAACATGATCTGAAAGGATATTAACTTTCTTCATTTTTTGTACTAATTCATTTTTCTAAAAATGTGAAAACAAAATGGAAGACCCGCAAAACGAACAAATCTAGGGAAATGTATCTCTAAAGTTAAGCATTTCTATATTATGTTACTACTTGGAAAGACTATTTGTTTGAAATTTTATTTAAATGTAAGCACATTCTTTGAGTCCTTTATCAAAAGGCTATACAATCCATTCTATTCTCAAGGAGTGTCTTTACAGTTTTTAAAAAATATTGTTAATATAGAAACATAGATGTTAAAGCTTACAGGAAGATTAAAAGTCATCTAGACTCACTTTCGAATTTTTGCTGATGAAAAAACCCGCCCAGAGATGTAGTGATTTATATCCTGTCACACTGTCTGTTGGTGGCAGGAAAGACACTGGGGTTCACGTGCACTGAATCCATGCTCCCTGCTCTATCCATCACACCATTAGCTAACAGAGAAACTGTACTCAGGAAAGAACGCCCCCTCCCTCCAAAAGTAAGGGTACACCTATTATCAGCCACTTTGGGGATAAAAAGCCAATATCCTAACCTCCAAATAGTCATACAGTATCCGAAAAATGAAGCAGATTATTTTTAGGAACCAGTGAGTGAAAGTTACATTTATAGAAATACTATTTGGGAAATACAGACTTTAAAGAATTGCTGATTTTCTAATCTTTAAGCCCAAGAAATAGCTTCTCCAAACTCCCACCATAACCCTTTAATACAATCAATGTAGCCCTAAGCCTATTATTCTAAAGACCTAAGAGGGAAAAGTTTCTGGTTATATGAATTAATTAATTAATCCAACTAGAAGTCTTGTTCTGTTTTTTTAATCCTACAAAAATCAAGGGTTGAGTTTTCCTCTGATTTTTTCCTCTATATATCTTGATTAGAGTTTAAAAGGGATGAAATTTAAGAATTTTAAATTTCCTTATGTAAGAATTGAATTTCCAAGTAAAAAAAAAAAATTAAAAATGTCCAACAGGCTTGCCCAAAGCAATGAAGAAGGTTGTCATCTTTATTAAACCAGACAGTCTTAGGGCACCTAAATGGCTCAGTTGATTGAGCATTTGCCTTCAGCTCAGGTCATGATGGCTGGGCTCCATGCTCAACGGGGAGTCTGCTTCTCCCTTTCCCTCTGTTCCCCCCATCCCTTGCTCGTGCTCTCCCTTTCTCTCTCTCTCTCTCTCAAATAAAGGAATACAATCTTTTAAAAATCAATCAATCAATCCGTAAATCAGATAGCCTTAAGCCATGAGGCCAACATACTCCTCTGGCTCTGCCTCCATTCCTCTCCATTCTCTATCAGTAATGGAACTTCAACTGGGCTGACTGGGGAATCCTGACTTCTACCTCTAACAGTATGCATGGAACAGAACACAAGAAACAGTGCCTGGGGTCACCAGCTCTGAGGTGTTCACATGATTTAATGGCATCTGTTTTTTAGCTTCCATTCCCTTCAGCCAGGAATGGGAGCAGACTAGCAGTAGCTTCTGAAATAAGATCTCAAATGAGAAAACAGGAAACAGAAAGAAAGAAGTTCTGATCCAAACTTGATATTTCATAACCTTTAGCTCATATATCTCCTCAGAAAAATAACATGGCCCTGTTATTCAGAGCCTCCCGCTGGAGAAACTCCCCAAATGGAGGTGCAATCATTCCCTTACCAATACCCTAAGACATGAGAGTCTACTTTGCAACTGAATGGTTTCCTACACTACCAGTTACTTGTGATGCTTTATAAATGATTTTTTTTTTCTCAGAAAATTCATAATTAGCCCAAGGAGTGATCTGAAAGTCAGTAGCAAGAGTTCATGACCTGATGTCTATGCCTCCTCGTGAGTCACCAAAAGTTCAGGTAACACAACACCTGATAAGCAGTAAACATTCTCAGGAAACATCTAACTATCAGTCAGCCATTCAACATGTAAGCAATCTGTTTGTTTTGAATTAAAGAAAAACTTCCCTTGAGTCATTCCTCATAAACAGTATAACAGACATTAAAGGAAACTGTGAATAATCTGCTTTGACTTGGAAAGGACATTGAGTAAAGGCCAAAAAGATTTTTTTTTTCTTTAATTGATGTTCCAAGCTGATTTGAAACAGGCCAACTCCTTTTAAATATACATGTTAGTAGACTGGTTCTCTACAATCTTGAATCAAAATAATCCAACTGGTCTACTAAATTCCTAGTAGACTCATAAACCTTGGATATCATATAGTTTAATCTGTCATTCAAAGAATGAATCTATTCTGTAAGATCAATGGACCCTCAAGCTTTCGCGTGAGTATCACGAGTAAACAGAAGCTATTTCATCCCAAGCCAGCTTAGCTCTACAGTTGGTTAAATTAAATTGTCAGAAAGTTTAGAAAATTCCTTCAAATAGTAAATCAAATTGTTAACTCCTTACAATACCAACACATAGACCCCAGGTAAACTCTCTGGTGATTATTTTCCAAAATAGGTCTACATCTTTGACATGATGGGTTTTCTAATATTTCAAGACAAGTTTCACTCTCTAAATAAATCTTTTCATCTTTCCAAACTGAGTCTTTTGAGAATACATTTGATTATGTTATCCAGAGCTTTCAATATCATATTACCCTTTCCTTGTCCTGCAGTAATTTGTAAAATAATGCAACAAAATGTAACATAGTTCCCTAATAGTGCTTTAATCTTTTAAGCCACGTAAAGATATTTAAAAAAAAAAAATCTGATACTTTATAAGGACTCAATAAATATTTGTTATTCATCGGCTCTACCGGTTTTGAAATGGTCACTGCCTTAGTAATTGTGGATGGAGCAATAAACAAATTAAACAAAAATCCTTGCTCTTTGCAACTAACTCTTATTTATGATTTGACTTATTGGAACATTGGTTCAAATAAACCGAGGATTGTTTGCAATGTAGTTTAAGTGCACAGATTCAGAAATCAGAAGGTCCATATTTAGTTGGATTTTTTTAATCAGTTGATCAGTCATAAACTTGAGATCATTTGCATCTCCTACTTCCCAGAATTGAGAGAAGATAAAGGACAGTAAATCTTCTAGCTGTAAATATCTAGAATAATTTGTAAAGTCCTTCATGATCTGGCTATCATTATTTTCCCCCAGATTTAAATCTCCACTTTCTACTTTTGTTTCCTAATCTCTACCTAATTTTTCCAGTAGCCCATGTCTGCTTGCATGTCTCTACCCTTGCTGGTCCCTCTCCCTAGAACACTCTTCCCCAGTTCCTCCTCCTGAAAAATTCTTGATCTTTTCCAATTCAGCTCAAAATACTATCTTCAAAGCCTTTATTAAATCTTTCTAGCCTTATCTGGAAAATAAGGAGTTTTGATTTATCCTAAGCTTCTTTCAGCCATGACTCTATTCTATAGTTTTCTAATTCTGTAACTGTCAGAATGGTCCTTTTCTCAGGCTTTTATTAAATGAAGATTTGCTAGATCCTGACACGGAGCTGCAAGAGTTCTGTGTATTTTCTCATTTCATCTCACAAGAACCTGAATTGTTATTATTCCATAGGTTTACAGGTGAAGACAAACCCATTTAGCAACTTGCCCAAGATTCCAGACCCTGGAAATGGCAAAGCTAAGACAAAAACTCAGATATGTAGACTTGGAAAGGTTAATCTAAATAAAACCAAACAACATGGGAAAAAAAAAACACCTTGAAAATACAAAAAAAAGTAAGAAGTGGTGAAGTTGGCAAAGAACTTCTTGATGCTTACACGCAACTCAGTGGTCAACTCCTCTGAATTTTCTTCTCCTCTTGATAAACAGAAGTTTGCTCACTGAACATTTCTCTCAATAGGAATTTTCAGTTTCACATAGGTGACCACCATTTTCATGTCCAAACACTTGTCCTTCAAGTTCTGTTCCCCATTTTCACATATTTAAAAGAAGTTCTGCCTATTAAAAGGAAGAGGTTTCTGTGACTTCAGGCAAATACTTTATTCTCATGCCTTTATTTCCCCTTCCCGAAAACGTACCTTGCCATAGGTTAACCAAGGCATTGGTTAAGTAATGAATTAAAGTATATAACACAGGGGTGCCTGGGTGGCTCGGTAGGTTAACCATCTGCCTTTGGCTCAGGTCATGATCCTGGGGTCCTGAGATCAAGCCTGACTTGAGCTCTCTGCCCTGTGGGGAGTCTGCTTCTCCCTCTCCTTCTGCCCCTCCCCCCTTCTTGTGTGCATACATGGAGCTCTCTCTCAAATAAAATCTCACACACACACACACACACACACACACCCTTTCTCTCTTCCTCTATCTCTCTGTCTCTCACACAGGCACACATACAAATATGAAGGCATATGTAACATCTTAACTTTCTCCTTTTAAGCACGTTGATTAAAATTAGTTTGTATTATGATCCCAAAGTTTCCTCCACTTCCTTTGGTGTGTACTCTATTTTAAGCAGATTTACTTACCGAATTTTGTTTGTTTAAGAGTTTTGCTAGTAGTATTCACTATAATTTTTAGTTACTTGGAGAAATGAGAAAAAAAATTTGTTTGAAAATATGCCTATATTCATTAATCATCTATAAAACAACAATAGCTAATATTTATTGTACCAGGTTTATTATAAAGGTTAGTGCCTGCTACACAAATAAGTACTTCCATTTTACAGTTGAAAAAAGTGGAGCTTACCAAAGTTAAGTAATGATTATCATACCACACAAGAGCTAAAATGTAACCAGTTAGAAATTACACCTAAAATTAAAGAGGTGTAGTTTTACATAGGTCCATGAAGCAGAAAAAAATTACAATTTTATGATACTCTGATAATGTGCTTTATTTTAATCCTGTAATTACTGCGTATAGAATAATGATCCTCACAGAATTATTGACCTCTTTTCTATTAAGTAAAATGTTGAGTAAATCAAATGTTTTTAGCTATTTCTTCTCTGCTTAAAATACAATTTCTTATTATAAAGTGTTCTAGAGGGATACAACTTTAGGTAACTAATTATAGACACCAAATGCTGCTAAGAGTCTGTAATAGAAAAGAAGCCCAACTCAGCTTCAACCCTTTCCTGTTTTCCAGGATTTCTTACAAATTCTAAATAGAACCCATCATTTGGTAAGCCATGGGTATTCGTATCTTTTCAGCTGGCCTGAGAAATTCTCTCATGTCATAGTTTGCTTTTGGGTTTGGAAATCCCCTCACTCCCTGCCTCTGATTTTTAAGAGGTTTGGGACAAAAGGAAGGAGAAAAACTTATGTAAAAACCTGAAGCACCATTAACCTTTTATATATATCAAAGCTGTTACCTCGACATTTAAATACAATGAATTTCCCCGAAAGATGATGAGGGGAGGTGCATACTTCTCCCGGGGGCACAGGAGTGCTAGGACCGTTGAGTGGCGGTTTACCTGGCTCTGTGACAATGAATTGTGCACAAAGGCTGCCCACCTTTCTTCCCAGCAGGGCAAGGGACCCAGTTCAAACAAAGCAGTTACACAGCCGCACCTGTGGTTTGCCAGCACCTTCCAGGGTGGGTTCCTGGCTGCCAGACAAAACTCTGACGGAAGGTTCATTTAATAAATGCTTCCAAGTCAAAAAGCCATTTTTACTGGGCTAGTTTCAAGCAAATCACCACCAACACTGAAATTCCCCATCTCACACTGCCATCTACTGTCTAATGCCTGGTGTTCCAAAGAAAGAAAGAAGCGCATGCACCAATCTTTCAGGAGTCCTGAGCATTATTCATCTACGCCTTTCAGAGTCCAATTTTAATGCTAATTGAGACCAATTGTTTTTATGTTCACCAATGACACTACTACTTCTCACTGTGCAGAGACCCAGACCACATGGTTTGACTTCATGCAGGGAAGTCATAGTCCTGATTTTAAAAATAATCAGAACCACCAAATAACATCCAGGGACAACAGACCTAAGAGATCCTGACGGAGAATCATTGCCTTATTGTTTTAATTGTAGAAAAACAAAGCTGTCTGGAACTGACCACACTTCATTAACATTAATGTGTCCCTCAAGGTTGAACCATACCAGACCTTGGCAGCTAACAAGAGTCCCTGCAAATAAATGGTCAGGACTAGGCAATGTTGGGATAGCCACCAAAGTCTAAGGGTGCATTCATTCTTTGCAGACTATTGATCCATTATAGGCCTGCCTACATCCATTTCCCCAAGACTGAGCTCTTTTACTCTTAGGTCAGTTGGCCCAAAACCAGATGCATCATTCTTTCCTTCATTAGAGAGAGTTCACAATCTGCACTGCTACCAAAATCATTTTGCAGATATAACTGTATTATTCACTCTCAAATCCAATCACGCACCATCTCGTAGTGGCCATTGTTGTTGTTTTGTTTGTTTTTTATAGGAGACAACATGAAGTCATAGAACAAGTTCCATAATAGGAGGCCAAAGAACTAGTCTTCTTCATGGCTTTGTCACTTGGCGTAGGGATTCATGACCTTGGGTAAGGCACTTGATGTTCGCAAATCTCAGCCTCAGTTTTACTACTTTGGAAATGAAGATAACAATTCTTTCCCTCTCTGCATTATAGACTGAAAGAGTACAAAGTAAATAAGCTATACAAAACCAAGTGGTCATTAAATCAATATGATAATTTGGCTTTTCTTTTTTTTTTCTTTTCTGTTTTGTCCACATGTGGGTTTTTTTTTTCCTTTTTCTTTATTTAGGAGAAATTTTACAAAAATTAGTCAGTGAAATGAAGAGGTCAAACAATCTTATTGTCATCACATAGTTGATTTGTTTGTACTTAGGTAGGTATTTGGAAACACACAAATGGTATAGTAGATTTTGTGGGTTTTTTAAATTTTATTTTATTTAATTTTTCTGTGCGTGTGTCCCAAAATTCATTGTTTACGCACCACACCCAGTGATCCATGTAATACGTGCCCTCCTTAATACCCACCACCAGGCTCACCCATCCGCCACTCCTCTTTCCTCTAAAACCTTCAGTTTGTTTCTCAGTCCACAGTCTCTCATGGTTTGTCTCCCCCTCTGATTTCCCCCAACTCACTTCTCCTCTCCTTCTCCCAATGTCCTCCATGTTATTCCTTATGCTTCACAAGTAAGTGAAACCATATGATAATTGACTCTCTCTGCTTGACTTATTTCACTCAGCATAATCTCCTTCAGTCCTGTCCATCTTGATACAAAAGTTGGGTATTCATCCTTTCTGACAGAGGCATAATACCCCATTGTATGTATGGACCATATCTTCTTTTTCTTTCTTTTTTTTTTTTTTTTAAGATTTTATTTATTTATTTGACAGAGAAAGATCACAAGTAGGCAGAGAGGCAGGCAGAGAGAGAGGAGGAAGCAGGCTCCCTACTGAGCAGAGAGCCCGATGCGGGGCTCGATCCCAGGACCCTGGGATCATGACCTGAGCTGAAGGCAGAGGCTTTAACCCACTGAGCCACCCAGGAGCCCCTGGGCCCTATCTTCTTTATCCATTCGTCCATTGAAGGGCATCTTGGTTCTTTATAGTTTGGTGACTGTGTCCATTGCTGCTATAAACATTGGGGTACATATGGCCCTTCTTTTCACTACATCTGTATCTTTGAGGTAAATATCCACTAGTGAAATTGCAGGGTCATAAGGTAGCTCTGTTTTTAATTTCTTAAGGAACCTCCACACTCTTTTCCAAAGTGGCTGCACCAACTTGCATTCCTACCAACAGTGTAAGAGGGTTCTCCTTTCTCCACATCCTCTCCAACACTTGTTTACTGTCTTGTTAATTTTGGCCATTCTAACTGGTATAAGGTGGTATCTCAATGTGGTTTTGATTTGAGTCTCCCTGATGGCTAGTGATGATGACAATTTTTTCATGTGCCTGTTAGCCATTTGTATGTCTTCTTTGGAGAAGTGTCTGTTCATGTCTTCTGCCCATTTTTTGATGTAATTATCTGTTTTGTGTGTGTTGAGTTTGAGGAGTTCTTTATAGATCTTGGATATCAGCCCTTTGTCTGTAGTGTCATCTGTGAATATCTTCTCCCATCCCATGGGTTGCCTCTTTGTTTTGTTGAATATTTCCTTTGCTGTGCAGAAGCTTTTGATCTTGATGAAGACCCAAAAGTTCATTTTTGCTTTTGTTTCCTTTGCCTTTGGGGACATGTTTGAAAGAAGTTGCTGTGGCTGATGTCGAAGAGGTTACTGCCCATGTTCTCCTGTAGGATTTTGATAGATTCCTGCCTCATGTTAAGGTCTTTTATCCATTTCGAGTTTATCTTTGTGTATGGTATAAGAGAATGGTCGAGTTTCATTCTTCTATACATAGCTGTCCAATTTTCCCAGCACCATTTATTGAAGAGACTGTCCCTTTTCTACTGTATATTTTTTCCTGCTTTGTCAAAGATTATATGACCTTCGAGTTGAGGGCCCATATCTGGGCTCTTGACTCTGTTCCACTAGTCTGTATGTCTGTTTTTGTGCCAGTATCATGCTGCCTTGGTAATCACAGCTTTGTAGTAAAGTTTGAAATCAGGCAATGTGATGCCCCCAGTTTTGTTTTTCTTTTTCAATATTTCCTTAACAATTTGGGGTCTCTTCTGGTTCCATATAAATTTTAGTATTGTTTGTTCCAGCTCTTTGAAAGATGCTGGTGGAATTTTGATTGGGATGGCATTGAAAATATAGATTGCTCTAGGCAGTATAGACATTTTTACAATGTTTATTCTTCAGATCCATGAGCATGGAATGGTCTTCCATCTTTTTGTGTCTTCTTCAATTTCATGACTGTTCTGTAGTTCCTCAAGTACAGATAGATCCTTTACCTCTTTGGTTAGGTTTATTCCCAGGTATCTTATGGTTCTTGGTGCTATAGTAAATGGGATCGATTCTTTAATTTCCCTTTCTGTATTTTCATTGTCAGTGTATAAGAAAGCAACTGATTACTGTACATTGATTTTGTATCCTGCCACATTACTGAATTGCTGTATGAGTTCTAGTAATCCAGGGGTGAAGTCTTTTGGGTTTTCCATAGAAAGTATCATGTCATCTTTGAAGAGAGTTTGACTTCTTCTTCGCTAATTTGAATACACTTATTTCCTTTTGTTGTCTGATTGCTGTTGCTAGGACTTCTAGTACTATGTTTAACAAGAGTGGCAAGAGTGGACATCTTTGTCGTGTTCCTGAATTCAGAGGGAAGGGTGTCAGCTTTTCCCCATTGAGAATGATATTTGCTGTGGGTTTTTCATAGATAGATTTTATGAAGTTGAGGAATGTTCCCTCTATCCCTATACTTTGAAGGGTTTTAATCAGGAACAGATGCTGTATCTTGTCAAATGCTTTTTCTACATTGATTGAGAGGACCATGTGGTTCTTCTCTCTTCTCTTACTGATTTGTTCTATCACACTGATTGATTTATAAATGTTGAACCACCTTGCATCCCATGGATAAATCCCACCTGGTCATGGTGGAAAATCTTCTTAATATACTGTTGGATCCTATTAGATAGGATCTTGTTGAGAATCTTGACATCCATATTCATCAGGGATATTGGTCTGAAATTCTCCTTTTTGGTAGGGTCTTTGCCTGGTTTGGGGATCAGGGTAATGCTGGCTTCATAAAAAGATTCTGGAACTTTTCCTTCTGTTTCTATTTTTTAAAACAGCTTCAGGAGAATAGGTATTATTTCTTCTTCAAATGTTTGATAGAATTCTCCAAGGAATCCATCAGGTCCTGGGCTCTTATTTGGCTTTTCATATATATTTATCCATTCAGTTTAAGTATTACCTCAGTTCTACCCCAGAATCCAGAGCTGTATCTTGCATCTTGGCACTTCTGAAACATTTATGGAATGATTGATTCACAGATTGATATTCTCTGGAATTTCCTCAGATATTCCAATGATCTTTATGGAATTATCTGTGTTCTCCAGAGGGCATTAATATTAATTTTTTCAGCCTTAAATGATATCCTAATAAATACAAAAGAGCTCACATATGGACAACGTAACATGTTTTTCACTGAAATCCTTCCGATACTTTCAGTATTCTAATTTTCAAAAACCATTTAACTGTTATTAAACGTATTTTTTGAGGAGGTACACAAAATAAAACAATACCATAACTTTATTTGCTTTGAGCTGGAAAAGAGCAAGCCTTTCCTCTTTAAAAAAACCACAATTGAGCAATAAAGGAAAAGTCAGAATTTCCAGAGTGGTAAAACTAAAATTTTCTAGGCCACCCATTACAAAGCAAACAATTATAAAAACCTTAAAGCTAACTCAAAAATACATTTTTAAAATACTCTATATATTAAAGAACAAAAATACTGTGTGTGTCTGTGGTGCCTGCTGGATATTCCAGGAAGTAACAAATCTGTGCTGATGTATACAAATTCATTTATTCCCATCTTGATTATAGCTACATATTCCCAGGGTGTTATGGGTTAGAGTTATAGTGGAGAACCTTGAAATTGACAAAGTAAAAATTGACAAAACCTTAAATGGGTTCACATTCATGTCACTACCTTAACCCTGTCATACTATTTGCTGAAAATATCAGCTACTTAATTCACTCCAGATTTGGTAGTATGGGCCGATGGAGGAAATCTGTATTGGGGAGAAACATCTAGACCAGTTGTTCTCCAATGTTTTAGTGTATGAGCATCAGAATCTCTGGGAGAACTTGTTTTTGTTTTTGTTTTTTTAAGATCTTATTTGTTTATTTGACACAGAGAGATCACAAGTAGGCAGAGAGGCAGGCAGAGAGAGAGGAGGAAGCAGGCTCCCCGCTGAGTAGAGAGCCCGATATGGGGCTCAATCCCAGGACCCTGGGATCAGGACCTGAGCCAGAGGCAGAGACTTTAACCTACTGAGCCACCCAGGCGCCCCTCTGGGAGGACTTGTTAAGACACAGTTCTAGGCCCCAACCCTGGAGTCTGTGACTCAGTATGTCTGGAGAAGGGCCTAGTATTTGCATTTCTAACAACTTCCCAGGGGATGTGTCTCCTCCAGCACATTTTGACACGGTAAATACACTTTGGAGACCCCTGTCCATAAAAATAGGCTAGACTATGTCACCATTATTCTGAATATTTCTGAAATGTCTCAGCAAAGTATTCCTTCTTTTTCCTATTTAAACTGTGTGTAGCAGTTAGTCACTGTTGTTTACTTTGAACCAAAACCCACACTGAAAACAAAAATGACATTGAATCTGTATAGTAGAATCAGAAGGGAAAAAGAAGAAGTTAGGAACAGGTTTTTGCTTTTGTTTTTAGTTTGTTTGGGCTTCCTTCCTTATTTTCCTGTATTTTAATTAACATTTACCTATTTCCCTCCTTTTTAAAAAAAGAGATTTTTTGGTACCTGGGTGGCTCAGTGAGTTAAGCAGCCAGTTCTTGGTTTAGGCTTGCTCATGATCTGGGGGTTTTGAGATCAATCTCCAGGGTAGGCTCTTTGCTCAGCAGGGAATCTTCTTGGGATTCTCTCTCTCCTCTCCCACTGTCCCTCCCCACAATGTCCCCTATGCCCCCCACTCTGCCTCTGTCTCTGGGGAAAAAAAAAAAAAAAGATTTTGTCTTTTATTTCTAAGTAGTACCTAGCCTAATCCATTAGCATATACTAGGAGCTTAATGAAAGTTTGTACAATAAATAGATGTTTAAGTAAAGTTAAATGCTTGAATGTATGGATGAATGAAGATATTAACTGAAATTCTAAGTATGCTGGAAAAATAAGAATAGGTGCATCCTGGAGGAAGTTTCAAACATTTTTTTAGTACTTACCACGCATCAGGTTCTATGCTAAGAGCTAGGGATAGAGTGATGAAAAACACAAATGCGGTTTGGATCCTCACTTAGTTTGTAGCCGTAGTGGAGAAGAGATTCATTCAAAACATAATTACAGGGGCACCTGAGTGGCTCAGTGGGCTGAGTGCCTGCCTTTGGCTCAGGTCCTGATCTTAGGGTCCTGGGATCAAATCCCGTGCTGAGTTCTCTGCTCATCAGGGAATCTGCTTCTCTGTCTCCTTCTGCCTCTCCCCCTACCTCTCCCCTTGCTTCTGCTCTCTCTCTCTCTCTCTCAAATAAATGAATTAAATCTTTTTTAAAAAGGCATAATTACCAGTATCTAAAATAGATTGTGAGAAAGAAATGCATGGTGCATGGAAACACAAGTATTCTAGTGCAGGACACCATGGAATGTTTCATTGAGTTCTGAACAATAAGTGGGAATTATTCAGACCTAAATTGAATGTGAAAATTAAAACTTACATATATATATAATTTATATATTTATATATTATTTATATGTTATAGTTATGTATTATATGTATATAACATAAAATATGTGTACTTACTGTATTAGTAATATCGTTAGTGGATTTTTACCTGACAGAAAGCAAACCATCTGTTTTTCCAAATCTCATCAAGTCAATAGATAGTACTGGTTTTCAGAAACTCTGGATTTTTGCTAATCTTATCAAAATTAAAGCATTGTCAAAAAAAGACACCCATGTTATTAGTGAGTGATTAGTTGTGAGAAAGAGAAAAGGAGTAATAGTAAAGGAGTGGTAACATGTTTGTTGTAACTGGTATTTATCATCTCAAATCATGTTAAAGCATGGATTACTTCAAATGCTCTAATTATGTGCTCGGATCAGATACATCTCTTGCTAAGAGTATTATAGTAAAATAAAAGCATACTGAGTTTAATTCTATCAGCACTTTGCTGGTACAACTTAAACATTTATTTAAAACCAAGCAAATGCTACTTCCAGGGAACATTTTTGACAAAAGGGCCATTATTAAGAATAATAATGTGATAATCTACCACAAAAAGAACTTGACTTGTTAGAAAAAGAAAAATTGCTGTTAGTATTGGCTTATTAAAAACCTATGTTATTCAAACAAATGTATTCTCTGAAGAATTGGATGTTCCATTATTTCCAAATGAAAATAGTTGATAGTTTGCACCTGGTTAATTTAAAGCTGATTAAAAAGAAGAAAAATGTGTATCTGGAATTTTTAAAATTACTGTTTGCTACTATTCTGCTTTTATATCTTCTCAGATTTTAGCAATATTCCCATAACATATTATGTAAAAATATACAAATAATTTTACTCCTCTGTGGAAGTACATGAGCAGGAATAAATTTTAGACTCTAGTTATTTGATTATTCATTGGACTCTTGCTTGAACAAGGAACTTGGTTAGCCACTGGGAAATGAAGGTAACATTTAAGGTGTAGGCAAAAGGAAGCAAAAGCACATAAATTTAGAATAAGCATTATATACTTGAGGAATTAGTATGGCCAAAAAACAAGATTTCTGTGGGCAAACAGTGGTTGTTAACTAGGGAAAGCAGCCTGTAGAAGAAAGTCAAGGCTGATCAAAGGGCATATTACCAGCAATATTTCATGGTTTATTGTCCCCTAAGAATGGACTCTGAGACAAAGTCTTGGATACAGGTTGAGGTACACCTAGAGGTTGTTTTCAAGATGCACAATGAAGAAGACATAAAGAAAGAAAATCCAGAAAAATGTCTGTTAATGAGCTAAGTATGGCTGTGGGCAATGGGCCTCAATATACCACGTGGAGTGGTTTAGCCTCCAATGCTCTGAGAATCATCTCACTGGACACTGTGGAAGCCAGGATGGCTGGGTCATTTATCCACTGATGCCATCGCCCATTGTCTGAGGGATGCTCTGGAGGATTTGCTGAGCTTTGAGCAAGTGAAATGGTACCAGAGAAAGCCCTCACATAGAAATAGAGAGATACAGATCATACATCTGATATGGAAAGCCATTAGAAGTTAATGGCTTGCCAGAAACTGTTCCCAACTTCAAGCAACTCAGGTGGGTATGAATGATATAGGTTGGGTTGTGGGTATTAATAATTCTGCGACACCACAGAACTCTTTTAATGTTTAAAGGGTTTTTAGCAATGAAAGGACACAATCCAAATTGTGATTTGGCAAGTTTATTCTGGTTGTCGTGAAGTGAACAGATGAAAGCTGAGCAAGATAGGAGATAATCGGAAACCCAAACAAAATAATTCTAGCTAGAAGAAGTAGAGGATTCATGAGCTATTTTAGGACCAGGGTGGACAGAATGTAAGAGTTGGTTATTTGGGTGATGAAGGATAAGGGGAAGTTGGGAATGACACAAAGATTTCTGACTTCTGCAATAGATGGACGATGATGCTATTTATCAAATAGGACACGCTGATCAACTCAGTTCTTAAATTAGAAGAGCAAGATAATATATGCATTTATCCCTGTCACTTATTGATCCTATAATGATTGTTGACATCTGCCATTCTAGGCACCAGAAATTCAGCTATGAAAAATATAGGTAATACACATGTTACTTTCTTGGAACTTATAGCCAGTTGAAAATAAGACAAAAACAAAGGAAGCAAATAAAATACAAATAAATATGACTATTTGATATATGAATAAATGGCATAAAGGCCATAAACCAGGAAGATGTGATAGAGAGTAATGATGGTAAGTTGAGGTCCTTTGCAACGAGTGCTCAGGAGAGATCTCTCTGGAAACCCCTTTCTGGACCAAGATCTGAATAACGAGAAGTGATAGGCTTAGCCCTAGGAAGAAACTATTCCGGATAAAGTGAGCCTAGCTAGAAGGAAATCTTAGCACATTCAAGGAGAGGAAGGAAACCATATTTGTAAAGTTTATGGGAATCAGAGTGGCACAGTATAGAGACTGAGAAAGAGTCAAAGGGGCAGATTATATAAGGATTATAGTCCATGAAAAAGAAAGTAGATTTTTATTCTCAGCGTGATTAAATAATCAGTGGTTTTCAAGCAGAGGAATCCTGTGATCCAATTTTTGTTTACTAAAGATCACTCCAGATGCTTTGTAAAGGATGAACTTTTAGACAGGCAAAGTGTAAGTCTGAAATATGAGTTAATAATGAAAATTCACTCTAACACTGCTAAGATATTGCTCTAAGTATCTTATGTGGATTAATTCATTTAATCTACACAGCAACCCTACAAAGTAGATACCATTTTATCCCTACTATACAAATGAGAACAGCCATGTTTGGCAACTTTCCCAATGTCAGGAGATATTCTGACTCCAAACCTTATGTTCTTAAAGACTGTGAACCATACCATCAGACCTGAGACACATACATATGTCCAGGCAAATGATGATAGAGCCAGTTGGGCAATAAATGATTAAAATAAAAGTCAATTCAGAAAAAAACAATAACAGAATAAAGTTAAAACCAATGTGAGGTTAATTCACAAATACCTAATGCCTTCCTTTGTCCTGGTAGGTATGGGTTGGTATACTGTGTTGACTTTGGGGTAGATAATTAAACTGGAAGAAATTTTGTGGATTTGAATTTTTAATTAGGGAAAGAATAGAACATGTCAAATATTATTCAACGGGTTTTGGCATGTACTACATCCACCACAATCCTGTAGGTAGAGAAAAGAGAAAAATTAATTGAACTGTGAACACAGCCATTATTCTTGAAAAATTGGGACTGGTGGGGAGATGGTGGTGCAAACCAGTTAATTACAGGCAAATGATTAACAACTGGCTTTTGGAGGTAAGAAAAACCCTGATTTGTAGTGTTTACCACTTTTCTATGGTATAAAGACGCTCTCAGGGGCTCCTGGGTGGCTCGGTCGTTAAGCTTTTGCTCAGGTCATGATCCCAGGGCCCTGGGATCGAGTACTGCATAGGACTCCCTGCTCAGCAAGAACCTTGTTTCTCCCTCTCCCTCTCCCCTGCTTATGTTCCCTTTCTCACTATCTCTCTGTCAAATAAATAAATAAATCATTTTTAAAAAAATTAAAAAAAAAAAAAACCTCTCACCATGACTGATTTCAAGCTGCCTATTTGACATTCAATGATTCACAGAATTCCTGATAATTTAATTGTCAGGTCTCTCAAGCCAAAGCCAACCAGGGCCAGCACTTCCAGCGCAAGTGAAGGATATGGCAGGAAGGTGTGGATCAATGGGGCACCGCAGAAGAACACGTGAATGACTATGACCAGGACATTCTGCAAAATTTAATAAGGTACTGACATCTAAGTCGGGTCCCAAAGACAGGAGATCGCTCACTGTCACAGCTTATGGATCGTCCATGGCAGCCCTGGTTTATCTCTTGCCTCTGCTGACTTTCAGACTGTAGTAGCAGAGCTCAGCGGTTACAACACAGGCTGTAGGGACTACAAAGCCTAAATGTTCCCTGTGTGGCTCTTTATGGATAAAGTTGGGGCACCTGGGTCGCTCAGTGGGTTAAGCCGCTGCCTTCAGCTCGGGTCATGATCCCAGGGTCCTGGGATCGAGCCCTGCATCGGGCTCTCTGCTCCGGAGGGAGCCTCCTTCCCCACCATCCCCCATCTCTGCCTGCCTCTCTGCTTACTTGTGATTTCTGTCTGTCAAATAAATAAATAAAATCTTTAAAAAAAAAAAAAAAAAGAAGAAAGAAAGAAAAAGTTTACCAACCCCTGCATTAAATGGACAGCTACAGAACTCAATTGTGCCTTTAATGTCATCCAGCTCTGAAACCAAATCCCCCACCCTTGTCCATTCATTCTCAAGCTCTCCTAGGCAACTCTTTCATAACTTCCCTTTGATCCTCAACCCTCTCACAGCACCTCCTCCATCCTCACTGCCAATGGATGATGACATTTGAGATTTCAGTTAGAAATTAAATTGCTCAGAGGAGAACATCCACATCTACTCACAAACTAGGTTACATTGGCATACGCTCTGCTTTTCCTTCTGGTACCATGGGTAAACTATCAATGAATCACTTAGAGCCAACGCCTCCATTTGTAGTCTAGATACCCTCCCCTTAGGCCCAGTCAAAGTTCTAGTAATTCGACCCTCTCTCTTTCCTGCATCATCCACTTTTCCCTCTCTACTGAATTATTTTCCTCTCCACTAAACCTACAAATATGCCATTATTCCCATCTTCTAAAACCAGTTCTCTCTATTCCCTCTTCAGCAACCAACTCTTTCTCTGATCACTTTGCTGCAAAATCCTCAGAAAAGATGTCTGCATTTTCTGTCCCTAAATTGTCTCTTCCCATTCTCTAGCTCAGTCACTACACTCAAGTTTTATCACTTCGTTCTCTACTCTACCCAAATGGCTCAAATTCAGTGGTAACCTCCACATTCTGAAACCAATGAATTTTCAAGATTTATCATACTAGATGGTGCATTTAATTGCTCCCAATCCCTTAAAACATTTTCTTCACTTGACTTTGAATTCACCACACTCATTTGATTTTCAGTTTTGTCTGCATTGAAAAGCCCATCGACAATACATATTTTCACCTTCATTGTCACAGTTAGAAAGATAAGAATGGAGGTGCACTTAATATGGAACTCAAGCCCAAGTGATGGCTGAAGGACATGGCAACACAGAACAAATACTTAGGTCCCATAGTTGTTCCAGCAGATCAAAAGGGAGAGAGAATCAATTCACTACTAGCAAACACAAGTATGTCAAACTTGAAAGAACTTCTGTACCAGCACCCAATTCCATGTTCACATTGCAAAATGTGATTTAGTCTCAGCAGAACGGCATCATCTTCCATACTGAATTAATCTTAGCAATTCAAGTACTATCACTTCATAGTATTATATAAATTTGATTTAGAGTTTTATGATTTTTATTATTTATAATGTTTATGATTTTATAGATATATAAGAACTATAAGGAACAAAAAGTTTGTAACTTTTTAAAATGTGTACAAACTTAAATTCTATTATACTGAAACTAATTCTAAGTCAGTCATAGGAATCTGCTAGAAGTGATTATACACTTTCCCAAATTTAAGAGATACTCTGGGCATCAGGCTGTCATTTCCTGTGATAAACACGCTTAGAATGTGATTAGAACTTAGAGCATAATTCATTTGTTAAATTTATATGCTTACCATTGTCCACAGTGCACAAATACATAGGAAGAAACGTATCTTATCACAGCCTCATATCTTATGCCCTAGTTATTCCTCATGCAAAATCAGGGAAACAATTTTCATCTATCATATTCACACACACACACACACACACACACACACACACATATTTCAACATTATTTAAACTCACCTTTATCTTTTTTTAGTAACAATTAAAATGTTCACATTCAATTGTGAGAGCCTAGATTCTGACAGCCAACACAATGAAAGTAATTGGGTATTGAACTGTCAGAAAAGCAACATCACCAATATTAATGACACAACAAATACAAAATAAAAATATAATAAAAAGCTGAACTAAATATACCTTTGAGAGCTGTCTCTATAGAAAATAACCTTTGCAGTCCAATTTTATGGTACGCCGCGATGAAATAGTTATTAAACGCAAATTAAGTTGCCAAATTGGTTGTAAAAAACTCATGCCATGATCACTCTCAGGAAGACATCAAGATTTTTTTTTTTTTTTAAGATTTTATTGACTTATTTGACAGAGAGAGACACAGCGAGAGAGGGAACACAAGCAGGGGGAGTGGGAGAGGGACAAACAGACTCCCGACTGAGCAGGGAGCCTGATGTGGGGCTCAATCTGGGATCATGACCTGAGCCGAAGGCAGATGCTGCATGACTGAGACATCAAGGTGCCCCAAGACTTCAAGACTCTTAAAAAAGATCTAATATGTCTTAAATACAATAATAGAAAGAATTTATCATTTTATATTGGCAAGTGGTCCATTTAATCCCTTTGATTTCACTAGAGAACTTCCATTCCTTCTCTCACTTTCTTGGCATTTTGCCTCTTCCTCAGTTTCCTACCTCCCTGTGTCTGTAGGGCAACCCCATCACCTTGCTACATCAGTCACTATGGAAGTGCTCTTTAGTATTTCTACCTGCATCACAAAATGTATGACTCATACACAGACAGTGTCAGTAGTCCCTCTTCCCTCAGTAAGAAGCTTTGGAGTGTCCAGAAATTCCTCCCGACAGAACAGATAAACAAGATAAAACAAAATAAGGGGACTGTACCCCTGCTCAATTATGACTGAGATTTATCAAATGTGGAGAAATTAAATTTGATTCTTACTGGGGCACCTGAGTAGCTCAGTCAGTTAAGTGCCTGCCTTCAGCTCAGGTCATGATCCCAAGGTCCTGGGATCAAGTCCTGAATTGGGCTCCCTGGTCAGCAGGGAGCCTGCTTCTCCCTCTCCTCCCTGCTCCTGCTCTCTCTCACTATCTCTCTCTCTCTCTCCAATAAATAAAATCTTTAAAATTTTTTTGATGCTTATAATATCGAATCCATCTAGCACTACAGATTTAACCATCTAAGCACACCTCAATATTATACATTGTTTGCTGATACATTATAGCCAAACTCTATACCAAACTAGCTTGACTTTTGTCCTGAAAATCTGCAACCCCCTATCAACCCTGCAACCACCCCCACCCATCCTGTCCTCACCTGCCATTCATTCTGTTTTTCACAACCAGACAGAGACTTGAAGAACCCAATTCTGATTATATCACTCCACTGCTTAAAATGCTTTAGTGGTTTTGTATTAATCTCAGAATAAGGACCAACCCCCCCCCCCCCCACCCTCCAGATGACCTTCGGGTCTCTGTCTCCTGACTCTCATTCATGTTCTGTCACCTTCCCTCTCACCCTAGGTCCTCCCACCTCTATATCTAATTTTCCTTTCCTCAAAGCTGCCTTGCAGCTTCTTACCACTGGGACTTGGCACAGTTCCATCAGTCCAGTGAGCTCTTCCCACTTTTCTTGACTTAGCAACTTCCTACTCACCTTCCACATGTCAACTCAAAATCAACTCCTTGGTACAGCTCAAATAATATCAAGAAGGGCTCCTGGGTGGCTCAGTGGGTTAAAGCCGCTGCCTTCGGCTCAGGTCATGATCTCAGGGTCCTGGGATCGAGCCCCACATCGGGCTCTCTGCTCAGCAGGAAGCCTGCTTCCTCTCTCTCTGCCTGCCTCTCTGCCTACTCGTGATTTCTCTCTCTGTCAAATGAATAAATAAAATCTTTAAAAACGATAGTATCAAGAAGACAACGTGCCGTACGTATCTATTGAATGGCTGACTAAGTTTAGCAACACAAAGGGAAGAGGAAAATACAAGGACTGAAATGTACTTTCATCCACCCTCAGAGATATTTGCTTGAGACCATTTAGGAAGGGAACATATAAAGAGGCAACTAGATAGCACTGAGTACCAGGAAGAGAAGAGAGAAGATGCATAAACCAAGGGCATGCACAGGCCAATGTGGCTGGCCATGTGGTTTTGCTACACTATAATGAAGCATCGATGTACTCCCAAGCCAAAGGAACTCAAAGAGAAAAGCCCTTCTTGGCTTTATACCACATAAACATAGTGATGTATGAAGATGGCTTGTCAGTTGACAGGAGCAAGGTTGATTTCAGATTGGATCCAGAGCCACCTATGGTCAGAAGTGGGGCCACCCACTCTAGTGAGTTAACAATAGCGTGCCTTGATGCTGGGCATCCGGGTGCTACTCCCAGCCCCGCATTTTACCACCACCATTACCACCACTACTGCTGAAGCTCTTGGTGAGCAAAATAACCCAGCGGCTCCCGAAGAGCCATTTAAGAAACTGAAAGTCTGGGAAGATCATCTTCAAGGCTGACACGTTTCAAGGAAAAGGGGAGAAGGAGCAAGGATATGATTATGCATCAACATTTCCGTTCTTTTTTTCTTTTCCAATTGAAATAGTAAACCCTAGAAATTATGAAGTGAAATAGTCTTGCTTTACAGAATTAAAAAAAAATAAACAGGGGGTTCAGAGAGCTGCCTTATCCGCATACACAACTCAGATCCCCCAACTGTTGTCAGTCTAGTGCTCTTCTTGTGAAGACAGACGGAATCTCCACTGATCAGACAGAACGTCTGCAACCCATTAATGTTTAAAGATTTCACCATTTCTGTTCACAAACTGAATACCCAAATGCAGTTTTCTTTTACATTTCAATCTCATTTTTATCTGATATCTCCTCAATTCCTTTATTTTCTTTTAAAATGATGACTGCTTTGCCATATATTTTTGCCACCAAGGGTGCTTTTTTCCATTTTATGCCATGCATGATATCTCTATCTGAGACAGATTTCCCATTTTGCACTTTAGCTTGCAAACTTGCCTGTAACAAATAAATGCAGTAGAAGTGAAATTGCCAAGATAATACTGGACCATTTTCTTATTTGTTTGCCTCAATGCAACAAGAGGATAATGTATTTTTTACATTACCTCAGATATGGTAAATTTAATTAAAATGAATTAAATTTTTAATAAAATAGTAATAAATCTAGCCCTTCTGAATGTAGTGCAGTTGGTTCAACAGCATGTAATATCCTTAGACAGTCCTCATTAAGTCCATATTTTGGAATTAATTAACAACAAGAATAATATTTATTGGGTTTTACTATATCTCAGGTTCTTTTCTGAATATTTCACATGGATATCCCATTCAATTATCACAAAGACTCTGGGTATAAAAATTAAGAGCACATTTACAAGTAAAGAACCAAGGCACAGAGAAGTTATGATACTTGCCCCAAATCACAGAGGTGGAGACAAATTTGAGCCAGGGTAGTTTCCCTCCAGGGTTTCCACTATGCTGATTCCCTACGAAAGTACAGAAGGTGTTTCTTGAATGCTTCTGTTGCTCTCTCTTCTGTGATGATTTTACAAGTAAATAACATCGAAGGTAATCTACATTTGTATTTCTTAAATGGAATGCAGACTTAGCAATTTAATATGTTCTATTTTCTCCTCAATTTCTTATTTGTGATATATCTAAGCTTTGAAAGAAGAAAACAAAAACGACTTTTCTCTTGACCTCATCTTATCTTCTCTATCCTCTTTTTGACGTATACGCTCCATATTAATTGGTTCTTAATTAATCTTTGTGCTTCGGGATTTGAAATAACGTTAGAGCATTGGTTGCCTGTTTCTACTCTTGCTCATTTTTTTTAAACAATGCTGATTGAAAATTAATTCAATGTAGAAGAAAATGACCATGTACCATGTAGCAAAGTGGCCTGTGGGCGCTCTAATTTAAAAGTTCTGTCAATTAGGGTTGTGATTTCAACTAAAGTTTGTATGTAGACACTAAAAAGACATCGTTCTAGGGCCTGAAGGCATAATCCATGCTCAGAAGAATCCCTTTTGTCAATCAATGAAGATATTATTCTTCATCTGGAAAGAGGATAAAAAATATTTGTTATTAGCTTTGAATCTCTAGCAATATGAGATTATTGAATATAATTATATCCTGCATGAGGTCTTTAAAGCAACATTTGAGACCTGGAGAAAATAAATAAGTAACTTTCTGAACGTTCCAATAAAGCCAGCCCAACAACAGTTGATTAAGATTTTGATCTTATTGCTTCTTCTCTTACCCCAGTAGGAGTCATTTCATTTTTTTGTCTATTCAGAGTACAATATCTAGAAAACCATATTCAGATGGTCCAGAACAATCAGGTGATTGTTATTTTTCTTATTTGTGGATTTGATTTTGTGCTTTGGTTATTTTAAAATTTATATTTATCCATTGTCTGTCTGTACTTGACCTTCTCTTCTATAAATCCGAATATGTTACATGATAGATGAGACTGTTATAATTCAATTGCTTGAACAATGCCAATAATCAATGGAAAAATATAGTCTTCACTTACTTAATGTGAACCACAAACACACAAAAGCCTTTTAAATATTTTTTTTCTGAGCTTCTAAAATGAAACTTCATGCTGTTCCATTTAACAGAAAGTGGATTGTTAGAATTGGAAAGCCAGTCTTATCTTTGTTGAAAAAGTCAAATGAGAACATGCAGAAACTAAATGAATTTTGAAATGTGGAATTGTACTTCTTTTTAAACTGCATTCATCATATGTATGTCATTAACAGAGTATTAACCAAACAGTACATGTGGCTATTTCTGGTGGTGAGTAAGGATAAATAGGTAATAACTAAATTATGAGAAACCTTGCATTTATTAACGTTAACCACACATACCCCCATTGTCAGAAATGCTAGCTGTCCACTCAATAGCCAAGACCTCTTTCTCCTCTGTGACTGAACTGTGGATGTTGTACATCTTGCAGCGAGATGTAAACAAAGGACTAACTCCTGATCAATACCGTAGGTTATTTGTCATTTGCAGGTGCTATGAGACTGCTGAAAATTCTCCTTTAAAAAAAGAAGCTGACTTAGTTCATTTTTTTTTGTCTAATGTTTGTTTGTTTTCTTTTGTTTTTTTTTTTGTTTTTTTTTTTTCCTTTTGCTGCTCCCTTCCAAGTGTCTTCAATGTGGGTGTGATAGCCAGATCTCCAGCAGCCACCTTGAACTATGAGGCAGTCTTGAGATTTGAAACCACATGCTAAGAATGACAATGTGGGAAGCTAGAAAGAGCCTGGGTGGATAGCAGGAAACTGATGATTTCATAAAAGGTGCTCAGTCTGATTTATTTTTTTTAAGACAAAAACAAATCCTTTCTAATTCTAGGTTTTGTTTTGTGTTCTTTTCTTTTCTTTTTTAATTTTCTTGGAGTCTTTCTTTTCTTTTTTTCTTTTTCTTTTTTTTTTCTTGGTATGCAGTAACACTTAATTCAAACTGTATATTTTCCATGAAAGACAAAAAGTTGTATGTAATTATGTCATTTTAAAATAAAAAGAATGGATAAAGAAGATGTGGTATATATACACAATGGAATATTATGCAGCCATCAAAAAAGAAACCTTGCATTTGCAAAGATGTGGAGGAACTAGAGGGTATTATGCTAAGTGAAATAAGTCAATAAGAGAAAGACAATTATCATATGATCTCAGTGATACGAGGAATTTGAGAAACAAGACAGAATCATAGGGGAAGGGAAGGAAAAATGAAACAAGATGAAACCAGAGAAGGAGACAAACCATAAGAGACTCTTAATCTCAGGAAACAAACTGAGAGTTGCTGGAGTGGAGGAGGGTGGGAGGGATGGGGTGGCTGCCTGTTGGACACCAGGGAGGGTATGTGTTGTGGGGAGCGCTGTGAATTGTGTAAGACTGATGAATCACAGATCAATACCCCTGAAACAAATAATATATTATATGTTAATAAAAAACAAAAATAAATTTTAAAAATGGATATAATATCTTGTATTACTGAAGAAGAAATAGATATGGTGACATTGACATGTGTAGTGTTTTTATCTTTCCCTGTATTTTATTAAATGGTGGCCCTGAAAATATTTGAGTAGGTATTTGTGCAGCATAAGGGTTGAAGCTACACTGGGTTTTCTTCTTTCAGCCCACCTGGCATATTGAACCATTCAGAGCTGGCCTGAGAGACAGGGCTTCTTTACTCTGTGTGCTCATATGTGAGCACATCCCTGAAGGTTGAAAATAATTGCCAAAATGCTGACTACGTTTAGAGGGTTCTTTATCTCTTGTATGCCTACTGAATTTGCAAATTCCCTACATCTCATTTCTTCCCTTCTTTGTTATTTTCGCCCCAGAGGAGTCTTTTTGTTTTTGTTTTTGTTTTTGTTTTTCTCCCCAGTAGCTTATATCTCTTTACTGAGAGATTTGCCTCTTTATTTCACAAAAGAGTGATGTCCTCAATCTCCCCAGTGGAGGAGTGCTCTTCCTATCCTCTCCTTAGCCCTGTGGCAGCAAAATCAGAATAGTCTTTAATGAGCTTCTAATCTACGTAGTCTAGAGTTGCCTAGTCCTTGGGTTGAAACTTGGGGACACTAATCCTATGGTGTAGAAAGAGATCGAGCAAGGCTGGGAGTTACTGGTGATATTTTTAGTATTTCTCTAGTCATGATATAAGAGAAAGGGCAACAGCTTTCAAGTCATAGCTGATCTGAATTCCAATTCAACACACACATGTGTAAGTTGTTTAATTTTTCCAAAGCTCAATCTTTTATATATAGAAATAAACACATTATTAGTGGCTTCCAGAGATAAAGAAGGGAGTCTGGGTGAGAGGGAAATGGAGGGAAAAAAAAAAAGGCTATGAGGGAGTCCTTGTAGTGATGAAAATGTTCTCTGTCTTGATTGTATCAGTGTCAGCACCCTGACTATAAGAGTGTACTATCTTGTTCTCAAATGTTACCTTTGGGGGAAACTGGGTAAAAGGTACATGGGACTTGTGTTTATTACACCTCACACTGCATGGGAATCTACAATTATTTCAAAATTTAAAAGCTGAATAAAAAAATTATATGTGCCAGTTATAACCCCATTATTTTTTTTCAATGTGTCTAAAGCCAAGTGCAATGATTTCTATTTCTTGCCTAATAGCTAAGTAGTGTGATATATTGCTTCTAGAACATACTACATCACACTGTGAGAGTTTTCAAGGAAGAAAAAAAAAATCAAACCTCAGACCATCACTGCTTTACTATTTTCTCTTTGTAAATTTTATAATGAACTGTTTAAAAACATCTTCCTGTGCTGTTTCTTTTTGTTGTAATTTTGTATTTAATTCATAATCCAAGGGCATTTTAGGAAGCATACTGATGTGTTCTATTTCATGCTAATGATTAAGAATGGAAATAAATGGCAGTGTAAATCTTTTCTACCAGATTTAATAGAATACAACGGCTATTAATATATGGAATTAAGTTTTAATCATAGCAGAATTGACTAAGTCTCACACTTTTCTTTCTGTACTAAAGTATAATTGAAACAGTAGAAAAATGGTATCACATTCATTGAATTATGTTCAGTAAGATCAACTGCATTTCAGCAACGAAATACATTATCTATGGAACATATCGGGTTTTGTACAATAAAGAGTAGTTGGTAAGCTTTTCAGGGTGCGGTGGACATCGTTATTCCAGTTTTTTGTTTTTGTTTTTGTTTTTTGTTTTTGGTACTTACTACAAAAAGTTAGGCACTTAATAAGTGAGAGCTTGTTTTAGTTAATTTTAATGCAGTGTTAATCCAAGGTTCCCAACGTGAGTAAGAGGTCGTGTTTCCATATTATCTCCATGAGGTTAGTTGTAAAAATATCTGTGAATTCTCAGGAACTCCACACAAAGACGTTCCAGAGCCAGCTGTATCTCATAGGGCTATTTTCCCCAATTATCATAAAATATATTGCTGGGTGGGAGGTACTGTCTTTTTTTTCAAGTTTTTATTTAAATTCCAGTTAGTTAACATTCAGTGCAATATTAGTTTCAGGTGTCCCATAGAGCGATTGAACACTTTGATGCCACACCTGATGCTTAGCACAAGTGCCCTCCTTAATCTGCTCAGGGGGACACTGTTTTAAGACAGCAAGTATACTTGGAAGACCCTATAAATGTCACTCCTGTGGCTCAGAGAGTTTTGTGAAAGGGCTCAAAGTAGACCCATCAAATAGGACTACATGGTCTGTGGATCAGGGCTGAGATTAGGAAATCTTGTAATTTACATCTGTTTCCTGCAAAAGAACCAGTGTTAGAACCTGATCATCTGAAGTCAGTACATGTTCACAACAACAAAAGAAGTGGGGGTGGGGAGGATGGTGAAAGGAAGAGATAATTCTTCCTACCTTCGAGTTCTTCCAGCAGGACTAAGAATTAAATTATATGAGAAAGATAAACAAGATGTAAAAAGCTTTACTCTGTGCATGGAGGAGGCCCAATAATGAAACTGAGACCTGAAGAAATGACCAAGGTGGACGGTTTTTATACTTCTTCGACAAGGGGACAAGAAGTTTGTGAGGAATTGACAGGATAAAAGAAACAGACATTTGGGAGCTTTAATTCATGAGGAATTCTAAGCAGAATTTGGGCCAAGGTAAGAGATTAAGAAAAAAGTAACAACTTTTGTTTCTATAGCTTTCTTGGCTTTAAAGTCCCTATCTCAGGGGATAAGGATGTCTTTTTATCTCTTAGTACAGGGAGGGTGTTTTTCATATGGGAGATTTGTTTCCTGTTTTCAGGAGGACAGAGGAGAATCTGTGTGTCCTTGTTCCTGCTGTTTCTTAAGTAACTCTTTTTTAAAATAATTAATATACCAAAGTGGCACATTTTGTGATAACCTGCCCTTGGCCTCTACAGTAGAAAAATGTGAGAATAAGAGGAAATAAGAAGGAATATAAAGAAAAGGACAAAGTTAGTCTATCGTGATCAATAATGATTGTATTTTTAGCCTATTTAAATGAAGAAGCATAATCCTAAAACTTCCGATTTGCTTAATTATGCTAGGGTTATACATGAGGGTATTTAAAAATATTAATTTGTTTTTAAAATATGCTTAGCCAACTTTTTTTTAAATAGCTTCTTGGGCTTTTTGCTGAATAAATAGATATTTACTATCATCTTTATTATTTTGTGCAAAGTGGCATGTAAATTTATGCCCAATGTTTAGACTTAACTCAGCAATATTAATGATCAACATATTCATGGATGACTCTATATGCAAATGTTACATATATAACCAATACTCTTAATCTTGTATTCTATTTTTCACTCATCAAAAAAAAATTCAGAGAAACTAATATTAGTCCCTTTACAGAAAGATGTTGGCGATCCCGGCAGACATCAAGGAACTAAGGCCTTTGCAAATCTGTTTCTGTTCTTAGAACACCAGGAACCTCCACTTTTTTCAGCTACAACTTGTTCATTGCAACTCTACCTTCTGGAACACATCCTTCCACTTTGGGCTGAAATAGAGAAAATGTAACCTCTGTTAGCTAAATGGTCAGTAGTGTATGAGATAGTTTAAACCCTGCCCACACCATCAAAATTATCTCAGAACAAGTTCTGTAACCATGTGGTTCTTTGTCTTTATAAGCCTGACTTGCCTGCTGGCAATTTGGAGCTCATTTCCCAGGCGTGTCAACTCTGTGTCTCCTGGATTGTGATCCCTCAGACCTCAAATAAACACCTCGGGTTGCCTCCCAGCCTCTTCTTGGTCTATACTCCAAAATCAGGGACCATATCACATAGATTACTGAGTTTCAAACAATAGGATATGATTTATACTCCTTTTATTATTTTCTCTAATTAAAGAGTTTAGTTGCTAGGGATTTGGGGCATTGAGTGGGAATGAGTATCTGTGAAGAGTAATAATATTAGTTCCCAATATTTGGGAATTGCCATATTCCAGCAATACAAATTAGCAAACTAAAGCAATCGTCACATAATTTTAGAAAGAAAAAAAATTGCCTAAACATGTAAATGCTTGGATGACAAATTATGAAAATCATTATTTTTTCCAGCAAATATGAAACACCCACATCAATCATTCTGTAGCACATGTGACTGAAGATTACAAATTCGTAAGATTACTATTTCACTCCCGAGCCTGTTTCAAGCCCTGTTTTATCCATTTCTATTAATGCCATGCCTCTCTCACTCTCCCAGGTGTGGAAATGAATGTTTAAATGTCTTTAGCTTTGCCCTCCAACTTCCTGTAACATGCTTTATGCCCCTTAACACCTGATTCTTTGGATATTTATCCACCTGCCTGTCCCTACTCAAGTTCTCATTTCCTTACACCTAAATGGTGGTGGCATCTCCTATCTGTCTCCTCACCTCTGAGCTTCTCTTTTTATCTCTCCATCCATGTCATATGCAGTGTAGGATTCATTTTCTTGAAATATATATGTAACCATGATCCTCTCTGGCTCAAAAACCTTCTATAACTTCCCGCCACACTGGAAGGTGGTTACGTTGTTCATTTTGCCATTCAAGGTCCTGTATAATCTGAATTTTCTCCCAATTCCCCCATTCTCACCTGTTTGTATGCCAGGGAATCAGAAACATCTACACTCTCTGCAGGACCCTTGCCGTGTGTGTCTTAAGCCTTTGCCCATAGGATGTTCTCCACAGAGAATGCTTACCCCACTGATGTGAGAACTCTTTCCTGTCTCCTGCAGAAGCAGATAATTTTTCCCTTCTCTGGCACTCTAGCTACAACCCCTAATAGCAGTAAAGCATTATTATTCGTGTATGTGCTTTCTTTCTGTAAATACACCAATAAACTGATTGCATGCTCTCTGAAGGTATGTACCATGCCATATTCATCATTGTGTGACCCACAGTATCTAACAAATGACATGGCAGAAATAAATGGTTGTTTGGGGTTTTCTAAACTTTTTTTAAATTTATTTGAGAGAGAGACAGAGAGAGCACAAGCAAAAAGAAGAGGGGGAAGGGCAAAGAGAGAGGAGGGACAAGCAGACTCCCTGCTGAACACATAGCCCAACACGGGGCTTGATTTCGGGACCCTGAGATCCTGACCTGAGCCAAAGTCAGTAGCTTAACCGACTGAGCCACCCAGGTGCCCCTAAATGATTATTTGTTGAATGGATGGATATAGTCTCCTTTAGAAAGAAACTTTACATTTAAAAACTTGTGAATAAAGTGATCCCTTAGGTTGCAATTATAATGCACTTCTATCTCTTACAACCTATTGGTAAGATAAATGTGAAAGGATGTAATATTAGAGTTTTAAAAACATCTTCCCTAAATCCGGCGTCGTTCATTATAGCATTGTGCAAGTTAGTTAGTAGCTTCCGGTCCTTTGTAAACAAAGTTCTGAAAGTGCTTATTGCTACTTTTTAAGGTGCCTTGCAATCCAATTGCAACAAAACATAAATTTTATCAATTAAATGGGGGTGAAGTGATAATAATGAGAGCAATAAATTTTAAAAGATTCCTTTAGGTACCATGTTAGAAGGTGAAGCATGGTTTCATTTTTCTGCCCTGTGTGAAAAGAAGTCTTCTCAAAAATTTTCTTTCTCCAAACTGTGGTAAAATTATAAAACACGTTGACATAAAGTCATATGGGACAAGCCCCTGCTCTGTGAGGACTATATATAAATCCACTGAGAAAGTTATCTTTTCAAAGCTGGGAAGACTGAATGTAAACCTGAACTTGACTTTGTCTCCTTTATGATACAAGCAGGTGTTTAAACATCTTTTAAAGGTGAAAGTTTCCTTTTGTTATTTAAATACTCTGCACTTCAATTACTTCCACTGAACATTTATAGTCTACTGTGAATTATTCCTCTCATCGGTGCTAGCACTAAGAATGCCCTGTTTTAATAAAATCCAATGCACGGTTGCACAAGCCTACATAACAGTTGAATTACAAAAGAATTCACCACAGTGTGCCTTCAAATAATTAGTTTTCTGAGTGCATTTAAAGTATCTTTCAGTTTATAACTTCTCAGAAACACATTTGTCATGCACAGTTAGGGAGGCCTGTGCTTGCGTGTAAGGTCACAGGGAATCTATGGGAGATGAATGGTTGAAAATATTTTAAAATCGTACTACAATTCCAGTAGGTGCAGGAAAAGCTGTGGGAGTCACGATCTATTGAAAGGGAGAAGGAGAGGCAAGGGAACTAATGTTTATTGCCATTGCCATGTTAGTCATCACTTTATCAGGGAATCAGCTGACCAGATTAAAATCAGAGGCACCCTATCCAGATGTCTTTTTTTTTTTTTTAATTCAGACAGCTCAACTTGATATGGTTGCAATATTGGGGTAAAGACTTTGAATCAATCGTTGATTTTTCTTATACTCTTTCACTCTGCTCATGTACTTCTCTATGCAAATAAACCAAAGTACTTGGGACAA
Organism: Martes martes; assembly: GCF_963455335.1. Taxonomy (NCBI): domain Eukaryota; kingdom Metazoa; phylum Chordata; class Mammalia; order Carnivora; family Mustelidae; genus Martes; species Martes martes. The sequence goes on along the minus strand of NW_027666431.1, from coordinate 11,235 downwards.
GTACCCAGACCTGCTTTGTCTCCCTATTGGAAGATACTGCAGCACCCATTTTAATGATCATATATGAATCTAAATGCTCAATGTTCCAAATATCTAGAGCATATCTTTTATTCGACTCCCTTCTCATCAGAAATCATACCACTGTATCTGTGTGTGGCATTGATTTCTGAATAAGCAGCCAGGTTGAGGTGTGATCAGTTATACGGACAGGCTCACTACACATTCTTAGATCTGAAATATCCCTGGAGGCTCTTACAATTTCTCAATGTCATAGACACTAATCTTTATGGATCTTTAGTCTAAAATTAGAAAACACAGAATATCATGATTACCTACAATATGAAATATTCACATGCTAAGTAAAACTCCATCCTCTTCATAAAAAAAAAAAAAACTTCATAGTAAAGTGTAAGATCAACCCCATTCCCTACAATGACTTGATTTAAAAAATTAACAAATATGGAAAAAACTAAAATATTCCACCCAATCTTTTTGAAGTTACACCTTGCCATATTTAAGCTAGTATTCTAATAAATGTAGCTCATTTTCATTTGAGTTTTTACAGCTCAAACAAACTCTGAATAGCTCTCAGTATTGTAAGTTCTAAAATTTCATGTGCTTCCTTGACATTGTTGAGTTTCACAAGGCTCCCAAGGCCTAACCTTGAGTTCCTATACTCTTTTATTTTCCCCCAAAGATTTTATGTATTCATCTGACAGAGAGAGAGATCACAAGTAGAGAGAGAGGCAGGCAGAGGGGGAAGGGGGAGCAGACCCTCCCACTGAGCAGGGAGCCTGATGCTGGGCTGGATCACAAGACCCTGAGATCATGACCTGAGCTAAAGGCAGAGGCTTAACCCATTGAGCCATCCAGGTGCCCCAAGTTCCTACATTCTTGCTAGATGTACCATCGCTGTCCCCAGTGGAAAAGGATACCACCCACCTGGTTCCCCCAAAGGCTAGGTCCATCCCACTCTGCCAGGTCCTCAGTCTCGTGGGTTTTACTTCCCTGCTAGTCCACAAATTATTCAAACAAGGCAGTCACATCCACCTGCAGGAAGCAGAGGTCACCTTGCCCACTTGTTACTACAAAGCCTACATCTCATAGCCCCTTCCGGTTCACTTTACTCCTGAGTGCAACCCCCATGTGGCTTTTCATGGCATGTAGCACAATCCTTCCCTAGACTGTGAATACATGTGACTAATAAACTTCTGTTACTCTCATCTGTCCAGAGCTGGATGTTGCATGTTTGGTCATCCTTATAAATTTAAGTCAGGGGACTCCTCCTTTACAAAGGGCTGCATAGAAAGTGATCAATTTTTACTAAATTTACTAAAATTCCAGATTTAGGGGCTGGACAGATTTAATTTTATATGTAAAGGGAAGGAGTTTACATTTTATATGCCTGCCAACTGCATGCTCGCAGATGTGGATGGCAGGTACAACGGAGGCAGAATGGAACTCAACCACACATCCATGTGGCCAATCTGGGTAGAACACAGAAATGAGGGGTTACGGGCAAAAAAAAAAAAAAAAAAAAAATCAAGGAGCACAGTCACATCTCCGACATGGTTCTGCCACCAATTCAACCACAGTGGGATAAGCGTCTCTCCTTCTGTAGAAAATTATACTGAGAGCCTAATGAATATTTGAAACTTTGAAACAGCAGAATTTCTTCTTTCAGTCCAGGGTCAACTGAAGAAAATTAGTCTGAATGTTTTACATCTTTTCAGATGTACTGCTTATTGTTTTAATTCAGGAAACCCCGACAAGGATTCAAGGGTGCTTTATTTTAAATGTAGGTAGTGGGATAAGAATGGGTAGGAGCTATGAAAATGAACTTTATCAGACAATATATCACTGTAGACATTTGGAGCCTAATCCCACTGGGACATTCGGAAAGAGGATGTAGAACATGTACCTCAGAGCTATCTCAATCAAGAGGTTGCTAGGGTGATTTTTCACGAATCCTGAGAGCCGCTGTGAGGACAGCACTGATTTTCTACTACTTCTATTCTCCCCATACAATGGCAACTCTATTTCAAATAGCTCGCCGAGCCCCTTTCTTCCCACTCCCTCCTGCTGACCCAGCTTTAGTTTTCTTATATTTCTTCTCATCACCACAAATGACACATTTTCTTTTTTAAATTGTCAGAGTCATCCACATGGAAGAAAGATCCAGAAGACTGGAGACTGTCCGCTTGTACACCACCAGTGAACAGACCACCTCATCCCCAATATGCAGGAGAGAATGAATCTAACTTCCTCATCCCTGGATATTTGCATGGCTGCCTCTTGACACCCTCAGGCCTCGGTTGAATACCACTTGGAAAAGCTCCGTGACGAGAGACAAATTCCCACTTCCAGATCATCAGAGTAGAAACACTATATCTGTGTGCTTGGGGTGGGAGAGGGTAGGGACAAGCTGAAGCTAATTGTTAAGAGGGTTAAGGAGTCAGACTACCTGAGTTGAATCATTGTTCTGTCACTTAGTAGCTGGGGGACCTTAGGCAAGGCAGCCTCTCTCAGTCTGCATCTGAAATATAGCCAGAATAATAGTGTCCATCTTATAGGGCCAGTGTAAGATTTAAACAATGTAATAATATATATAAAGCAGTCCTAATAAATTTTCAATCTATGTTCCCTATTATTATCAAAATATTTATATCCTTTCTATCACCATCATTTATAACTCACTTTCTGAATTATTTTGTCTATGCTTTTGTTTGCTTATACATGGTCTGTTTCTTGCTCTAGACCATAAATCCCATGAGAGTAGGAATCATGTTTGTTTTATATTCCAAGTGCCTAGCACACACAATAGATGCTCAATGAATATCTCTTAAATAAATGAATGGGCTGGTTCATCACTTGTCAGTGTGTTATATAGGCCAGTAGCTTTCAAACTACCTCCCATAAAGCTCTTGGCAGTGTAAGCAGATTACACTCTCTGCTCTCCATGGAGCAGATCAAAGGGAAATAAGCTGAAGAAGCAAAGTTTCCAGCCGTGTGGCAGCCATGGATGTTCCAGGGAGAACCTGTCGTCCGCAGCGTCTTTAGCTTGCACAATCCAGCCGCCACACCTTGAGGCCTCGCTGCACTGTCCACTCCAAGGACACACTCACCCCAACTCCTCTCCGCCAATGCTGAGCACGGTGGAGATACTCAAGCAAGGCCATTCCTGCTCCAATGGAAAATCTTTGCTCTGAGACACTCCATCTTCCTCACCGTGAATTTTTCAGAGCTGCAATGCAATCTGAGTCTCTTACTGCCCAACCCTCCACCCTTCCCTCTCTACTTTCTCATGACTAAGACCATATTGAGGTCTGTGGCCCTCCCGAACTGTACCTGTGTTCTCTCTCCTTCTTCCTTCCTGAGTCTCTGAACTCAAGGTAGACAATGTGGTAGAGATCAAGGGTCCTTTCTCCTTACTTCCTATGGGTGAAAGTGTATTGTTCTATGGATTAAAATATGCATCTAATCCAAAATAATTACAATTTATAGAATTTTCTTGGGGCACCTTGGTGGCTCAGTTGGTTTAGCGTCTTCCTTCAGCTCAGGTCATGATTTCAGGGTCACGAGATCGAGCCCCTGCCTCGGGCTCCCTGCTCAGCTGGGAGCCTGCTTGAGGATTCTTTCTCTCTCTCCCTCTCTCTCAAATAAATAAAATTTTTTAAAAAATTAACATTTTCTTGTTGATTCTAGCAACATGTGGTCTCTGAGCCTGGGTTTTCATGTTGCTATTATCTCTCCACCACTGCACTGTCACAGGAAATTAGCAGAGAAGAATTAGGGTAGCAGAGGAAAAATAGGGTTGCTTAAAGATTCAATTTTAAACAGAAAGCTGTGCATTACCCTAACATTTTCTGTGTTTAAGACATCGAAAGGTCTAAATCAATTGTGACAATAAGTAGAACCTCGACCATCTCAAAAAAGCAGCAAACACTTGAAAAGATGGCTCTTCCAAAATAGATTATCTTCCATTGGAAGATGTGATAGCAAGAGAATAAAAGTCCTCTCACACTATTCTTTTTTTTTTTTTTTTAAGATTTTATTTATTTGACAGACAAATCACAAGTAGGCAAAGAGGCAGGCGGGGTGGGGGGAAGCAGGCTCCCCGCCAAGCAGAGAGCCCGATGCGGGGCTCGATCCCAGGACCCTGGGATCATGACCTGAGCCGAAGGCGGAGGCTCAACCCACTGAGCCACCCAGGCGCCCCTCACATTGTTCTTTTAACTGTCATTCCCAAATCCAGAGCCCCCCAGTAGATTTCAGAGGAACACCAAAGTTATAAAACGAGGAACATTGTTGACAATACTCAGGTGGTCCCAGTAGAACTCCTATATCCTTCCTAAATAAAACTGACCTGGGCAAGAGAGCAAAGGTAAATTTTTGTTCGACTGCACAGCGTTTTTGCCTTGGGATAAATAGACAGCTGCGTGAGTGTAAGTGTTGCAACTCAAGCTGTGAGATTTCACAGTGGGGAAAGAGAACACACTCCTTTTGAGGGCCACAAAAATGTCAGGGTGAATGTGGGGCCAAAGCAGGTCCCCCACGATCCCCAAATATTAAAAAGCACTGAAAGGAGCCGTAGAGCGATGGTGCAGCAGAAACCCCTCTGATGTCACTGGTTCGTGCAACTACCTGAGTGCGTGGTGACCTGAGTCCTTCTCGTTCATTATGATCAGCATCATCTTCATAAAAATGCTCCTTTCGTCGCCCCTCACACATATGTATCATTGCACATCCCAGACTGTGTGGGTCTTTTCTACCTGAGTCTATTGTCCCCTCCTGAATGCAACTTCCCTGAAAGAAGGAATTGTGTCTAATCCATATAGGTGTACTCCAGTGTCATGGTCAGTTATGGCTTTTTTCAAAATAAATGAACTCATGATCTGTCAGTTATTACTCAACACATGTTTAGTGTTGTGGCTTTAAGAAGCATGATAAATGGGGTGCCTTGGTGGTACAGTCAGTTATGTGTCTGCCTTCAGCTCAGGTCATGATTCCAGGGTCCTGGGATCGAGCCCAGCGTGGGGAAATCCCTTCTCAGTGGGGAGCCTGCTTCTTCCTCTGCCTCTGCTGCTCCCTTTGTTGTGTTCTCTCTCTCTAATAAATAGTCTTTTTAAAAAACTATGTTAAAAGAAACATGATAAATGGTCACTCTGATTTTATCAAGCAAGGGTTTTTATACATCCCTGATCCACACAGGAAAAGGAACCCTTCATTGCCTTTAGGTCAAGAATATTTTATTCCCTGTGCTATTGTGATTTGGCATTATGTTTTCTAAAACCCAAACTATTACATTTTTTTTTATTTTTTAACCCTCCACTTCTGGTTTTTGTCCTCTTTTCTAGCCTCTTACCTTCTCTGTGTCTTTTAAAGGCTCGTGTTCCACTGTCCCTTACATATTGGTGTTCCTTGTGTCCTTCCCTGTGCCTTCTTGTTTGTCCTCTAGATATTCTCCCGGATGATACTTATTGCACATCCTATTGAGTGACCAGATCTTCTAATTGAAGCCCCAAGTGCATTCTCGATTCACATCTTTCTTATAAGCTTCAGATATGCTTTAGTAAGGTGGGGTAGTTGACCTCAAACCCTTGAGTCAACTACCAGAAGCATGAACCCTGGCAATCCACTCTAACCGCTCCGGGTTCAGTGTTCTAGAATTAAGCCATCGCAATACAGAAATATGACCAATACACTTTTCAGTATCCAAGCTGGACATCCTTCTGTTATTATTTGCTTATTTTTGATCGAGAAGTGGGTTCAGTCCTTACCTCCTGATCTTTCTCAAGTCTTTCCACTTCTCTTCATTTCCACTGCCGCTCTTTTTTTCCTCTAGATTTTCTCCTAGTCCAGTGGGCACTGCCATGTGATACATGCTCTTCCTCTCCTTTTAGTTAGCTAATCAATGTAAGGACTATGCTCAGCAAATTCTCAGCAAATAGGCTGAAGATTTATAGATTTAGGTTGATTTTCATATGTATTTGTAAAACTGCCTACTGAGGCTTATGAATAATTGACAAACCCTTGGGAAAATACATCTATAAATCCAGATCTCCCCACGTTTGAAAACTATATTTCTTTTGCTTTTCACAAGTATTGCAAAGCTGAATAATTTGATGGGTACAACACCAGAGTTGGCTGCTGAAACTTTCCAAATATGTTTACTGGGAAGGGGGAAAAACATACATATATGTCACATTACAATAACTAAAACTTATTCCTAAGGAAATGTAGGAGGATGGAGGATAGAATGAGGAGGATGGCTTTTCCTAAGCTTAATGACTCAGATGCAACAAGCCACATAGCACATTTCTTCTATGACATTTTCATACCTAAAACCTGAAGTTCTCTGTTGCTGTTGGCCACTGGTTCTTTCTATTAGAATCAAGTTTCTTTTTGATGAATGTTTTCATGGCTTGCATAAAATTAGTCTACACTGGCAAAGGATTTTCTACATCTAGTTTAAAATCAATAATAAAGTACAGTAATATATGAGTACCACGCAGCACTTTGCTTTTTTTGCTTTTTTTCCTCACAGGTCACAAATTAGCAGTGACAATATAACGAGGTCTAGATTCAAATTTCTGTCAGGAAAAGTTCTGGGAAATTTCTTCAGAATGGCCTGGATTTTATATTTCTGGTTTTGAGGCCACCTTGGGTAGTTCTAGGGAAAACAAAATTGTTGAAACTATCTAAAACAATTCCTCGAGAAAAAAAAAACTGAGATTCACCTTATTTTATAAATATATGGTAACAACACTTTTCAGAGACAAAGATGCTGTGAAGAGGTTGAATGTTCCTCAAAGAACTTTGGAATCAGTTACAAGAAGTGTGTGCCACAGTCTCCCTTCAGAAACTTCTCAGTGTCCAAGGACACATGTCCCCATGACCCAGGCCGATCTTCACTGACCAAAGTGATGCAATTTGAAACACAGATCCTAACCTGTGAGGGTGAGGATGGACATTTCCCAGCAAAGAAGCAGCTGAGTGGCCTTGACTTATTCTTTTCTCATTCCTCATTTGCCTCCACTTCTGAATTGGGATGTTAAATTCTATCACTTAATTTGATAAAGCTGAAATGCCTCCTCATTGTAAATCTGGCTCATTTCTAGGGTGAGGCTTATGGCTCTCTTTGCCTTTTCTCACATTCCAGTGTTAGTCTCCATACTAACATACAGGTTTATGTTGTCATAAACCTGTTCCGTAAAACCCAGCTCATATAAAACATCTATAATACTTGGTAGTCAACTTTAATCTCTAAAGACATCATCACTCCAAAAAGGATGGGATTTCCTGGATTATAATATGTCAATAGGCCAAGTTAGAAAACGAAGAAATGGTTTCTCATGTTGCTTCCTACCATGAATTTGATATTTGTAGGCCCTAATTACCATATTTCCCTATAATCATTTACTTTGTCACATTCTTCCTCATCACCCCACCCCACCTGTTACTCTAGGTAGTTAGATTCTCTAACACAAAGAGCAAGTCATGTTTTTCTCTGTACCTGACCCAGCAGGTATATAAGATTTTGCAGCTTTTTTTTCAGATTTTTATTCTTGAAAATGAAAGGTCACTGCAATACATCCTCACAAAAGTAGATGAGAGGCTGAATGAATCTTAACAAGAAAATGAATATGTTGTACAAGATTAAAATTTGAAATTCTGAAATTGCTCTTTGAGGTGTCTCAACCACTTAAAGAATCTTTTGATGGAAAATTTTATTGGACAAATATATATGCAATATAGAAATGAAAGAAAATGAAGAACAGCTTTATTTGGTAGCATCTAATTTTGGCTAAACATTCAAAATAATTGTAAATCAAGGCAAGCTACTTGATAAGGTATACCTGTTAAATATTTGTTTTGAAATATTTACATAGTTTAACACAAGAACCTAGAACTGATACTGTCCTCTATTTAAAAGAATTTTCTCAAACCTTACTAGGCATCTTGCTAACTGAAGTCTTCTCTCAGTTAAATATATTGAGGTCTTTACAACTCAACAACAAAACAAAAGAAGTTAATCTTTAAAAATGGGCAAAGGGCTTAAATCACTGTTTCTCCAAAGAGGGTATATAAATACTCAAAAAGCATGTATCAGGCACCTGGGTGGCTCAGTGGGTTAAGCCTCTGCCTTCAGCTCAGGTCATGATCTCAGGGTCCTGGAATGGAGTCCCGCATCAGGCTCTCTGCTCAGCAGGGAGCCTGCTTCCCTCTCTCTCTCTCTCTCTCTGCCTGCCTCTCTGCCTACTTGGGATCTCTCTCTGTCAAATAAATAAATAAAATCTTAAAAAAAAAAAAAAAGCATGTGTCAAAACATCTTTTGTTCAGCATCCCTCATGGCCAGGGAAATGCAACTCAAAACACACAGTAGAATGGTTACTAACAAAATAACAAATATTGTATGATATACCTAGAGTCACCCCAATCATAGAAACAGAGAGTAGAAGGGTGGTGGCCATGGGCAGGGAGGGTGGATGGGTAATCAGAGTCACTATTTCATGGGTACAGAGCTTCACTTTGGAGTGAGGAAGGGTTCTAGAGATGGACAGAGGTGATGCTTGCAAAATATTGGGAATGTATTTAATGCCACTGGGTTCTACACTCAAAAATGGTTAAAACGGTTAATTTTATAGTATGTATATTTCAGCCTACTTTAAACATTTTTTTTTAATCTTTACATTTTTGAGGGCTAAATTTGAGAGGACAATTATTTTCTATTTTATTAATCATGAAACACTAACATTTCTAGACCCAATACAATGTGCCAAGCACTAAGGGCTTTTACACATATTAGTTTATTTCTAACAGCAGTCTAGGGGCAGACACTGGGTTATCCACAGTGGGTAGATCATTAAACAGACATGAAGAGGTTAAAAGTTTGTCCAAGACTACATCTCTCCTGGATAGTGAGCCTGGGATTCAAATGTGAGCAGTCTGGCTTAGCAGGGGATACTCAGCCATGTTAACTTTTTCAATGGGAGGCTATAAGATCATTACCCAACATCACTTATGTATTATTCACTTCATTATTTTATTTCTACTTTTTTCACCAAACTGTAGTCTTTATGAACAGCAACAAAAAAGAATCAAAGAAAAAACTGTAGTTTCTTTAAAAATGTACCCTATCGTATGAACAAGGGGACAGAGTGGTCCCCATTAAGCCAAACCCTCCTTGCAACAAGCTGACGATCCTGAACAGGTCATGAAATGAGAAGACTTCCATTATATATGCCGCCATAGGGCTGTTAGCCTTGTAAAGAAATTCCACAATGAAAATATGATTTAGATTTACATCATGTAAATTATGCATGAGGAGCATCATATAATAATGTTATTATTATTAATGTGACAAATTATCACTGCACACTCTTTTGCTTTCTGAGGTATGGCTTCATCTATTGTCTCTAACTTTATCCTCAGTGCAACCTTGTACAAATGAAGACAAGGGTATTAAGCAATTTGCTTAATGGCAGATCTGGGAATAAGATCCAGATTCTCCTGGGTGTGTTCAATAATTACTTGTTTATAAACTGACCTCTTGGGATTCTCCTAGAGAAAAAATGCTATGAATCTTAGGCCAGCTCATAGACTCCCTTATGTCAATTTAAGTTAAAACAAAGTTACCCATTTAAAACATTTTTTGATTGTGGGATAATTTTATTCATAAAATATCCCCAATTATTGCAACCAAATTAACTACAAAATTTCACCTCAACTGAGCCCTTCGAAGCTCTGATTCTGAATGTGTTAAAGTCATCTGTGACACAAACAAGCTGTATCATAAAATATATTAAATGTAGGCATCGATTTTATTAAAATATTAAAGCAGAGATGAAATATGAATTAAGCAGAAAAGTAGAAAAATACTTATGAAGAGTCAGATGTAACGATGACTGATAAGAATGAAATAGATATATGATTAAAAAAATTCTCAATACTAATTATGGAATCTGAGAAATGAAAACAAGAGAAAGTCCATATTAGTTAAGGTAGAAGGAAGACCATTTATAAAAGCCATGGAAAAACTGAAAAACCAGAAAGGATAACTTTTATATATGTAATGAAATGGAAATTGGAAAGCCAATAAAATCAATGAGTGTATGAATTTTATAAATGAGTTTAGAAATTAATGACCAAGCCAGAATTTCAGCAGGAGTAGAAAATTGGGGCAGAGCTAAAACTATCACAGTTTTTATGTGCCCAAATCTGCAGACAGAGTTTCAAATCCTATAATGTTTTAAAAATTTGAGGCAAGTAAGAGTCTGATATACAAATTGATTAGCCCCAAATCACATAGTTAGACTGAACCTAAGATTCAGGTACAGACTCACCCTAACATTTTCAGGGCCTGACAAAGGGGACAGAGAGGCCTGCATGCCCCCCAGTCCTGGTCTTCCCTTTTTTCTTCCCTCTCTGGGCTCCTTCCTGTACCATAAGAGGCCACACATTCCATACACCCCCGTAGGCACACACACACTTACACACACATTTGTGGACACCTCAGCCTGCAAGTCCAAGGTCTGCCTGAACACCATTCTCCAAACCTCTTGTGCACCCCTCCTTGTGCACCCAGCTTCGGGGTTTCACTCAGGTGGGATCTCCTCTTGTCCCTAGGGATCCCTCCTTACTCTGGTGAGAATCATGGCTAGAACAAGCTAGGCAGGACCTTTGGGGTCACAGCCCCACCCTTATAACCTATCTAACTTGTCACCTCCTGAAGGCTTTTTCTCCAAATACTGTATGATATGTCTAGAATAGTCAAATTCTTGGATTGTGGGTTAGGGCTTCAACCTATTAATTTTGGGGAATGCAACCATCTTATCCACAGCATTAATCCAGATGTAAGACATGTTTCTTTGCAGAAGTAATACCCAGTGAGTTGTTCCTTATCCTAGTTTACAGGGTCTCATTAGAGTTGACTGAATTCCACAAACTTTCAATTGCCTTATCTGGGACAGAACACTTGAAGAGCTTTACATTCTAGATTAGTCTACATATAAATGCAAAAGTGTGCTAAAGGTGGCAACAGAAATGCATAGCGTGCCATGGAAGTCTGTCCCTCCTGTTGCAAAATCTAGCTCCAGACACCCTCACCGCTGTCCACTAGCCAAGCGTAGGACTTTCCACACTATGTGTCCATCTTAACAAAGGGCTAGAAGATGCTCACTTGACCAGGCCTTTTTCCCAGTGGTAAACATACTTGAAATGATGCTCCCTACA